>NC_073402.1:31262004-31334504 GCF_028641065.1 Leucoraja erinaceus | reverse complement strand
CTGGGATGTCAGGACTGTCTTATGAAGAAAGACTGGATAGACTTGGTTTATACTCTCTAGAATTTAGAAGATTGAGAGGGGATCTTATAGAAACTTACAAAATTCTTAAGGAGTTGGACAGGCTAGATGCAGGAAGATTGTTCCCGATGTTGGGGGAAGTCCAGGACAAGGGGTCACAGCTTAAGGATAAGGGGGAAATCCTTTAAAACCGAGATGAGAAGAACTTTTTTCACACAGAGAGTGGTGAATCTCTGGAACTCTCTGCCACAGAGGGTAGTTGAGGCCAGTTCATTGGCTATATTTAAGAGGGAGTTAGATGTGGCCCTTGTGGCTAAGGGGATCAGGGGGTATGGAGAGAAGGCAGGTACGGGATACTGAGTTGGATGATCAGCCATGATCATATTGAATGGCGGTGCAGGCTCGAAGGGCCGAATGGCCTCTACTCCTGCACCTAATTTCTATGTTTCTATGTTTCTATCTACACTGGCCCGCAATTGGTCCAGATCCTTCGAAACCTGTCCTACCCATGTACCTATCTAGATGTTTCTTAAATGTTATGATAGTCCCTGCCTCAACTACCTCCTCCGATACCTCTGGGGTGTAAATTCCATTGAAATTAATGCAACTACCAAAGCAAGCTAATGGTCACTGTAAGCCCAGCATTTATGTTGCAGCATCTATGGAGCGAAGGAAATAGGCAACGTTTCGGGATGAAACCCGGAAGGGTTTCGTCCTGAAACGTTGCCTATTTCCTTCGCTCCACAGATGCTGCTGCACCCGCTGAGTTTCTCCGGCACTTTTGCCTACCTTCAATTTTCTAGCATCTGCAGTTCCTTCTTGAACCGATCTGTTTTAGCAGTGTTGTTGTTCTGTTTTGTTTTTTAAATCGCCTGGATTTAACAAAGACATTTGTACCTTTACGCCATCTCGGAGGTTATTGGAGGTCTGGCATCTAATGGACTAGAAACATAGAAACATAGACAATAGGTGCAGGAGTAGAGGCCATTCGGCCCTTCGAGCCTGCACCGCCATTCAATATGATCATGACTGATCATCCAACTCAGTATCCCGTACCTGCCTTCTCTCCATACCCTCTGATCCCCTTAGCCACAAGGGACACATCTAACTCCCTCTTAAATATAGCCAATGAACTGTGGCCTCGACTACCCTCTGCGGCAGAGAGTTCCAGAGATTCACCACTCTCTGTGTGAAAAAAGTTCTTCTCATCTCGGTTTTAAAGGATTTCCCCCTTATCCTTAAGCTGTGACCCCTTGTCCTGGACTTCCCCAACATCAGGAGCAATCTTCCTGCATCTAGCCTGTCCAACCCCTTAAGAATTTTGTAAGTTTCTATAAGATCCCCCCTCAATCTTCTAAATTCTAGAGAGTATAAACCAAGTCTATCCAGTCTTTCTTCATAAGACAGTCCTGACATCCCAGGAATCAGTCTGGTGAACCTTCTCTGCACTCCCTCTATGGCAATAACATCGGGAGCAATCTTCCTGCATCTAGCCTGTCCAACCCCTTAAGAATTTTGACTACCTTGATAAAATGATGATGTAGATCGGGTAGACGCACGGAGTCTCTTGCTCAGAGTTGGTGAATCGAGAACCAGAGGACATAGGTTTAAGGTGAAGGGGGGTGAATTTTTCACACAGATGGTGGTGGGTGTATGGAACAAGCTGCCAGGGTAGGTAGTTGAGGTAGGTAATATTGCAATGTTAAAATAAACATTTGGACAGGAGAGGTTTAGAGGGATATGGGCCAAACGCAGGCAGGTGGGACTAGTATAGATGGGACATGATCAAGTTCAAGTGAGTTTATTGTCATGTGTCCCTGATAGGACAATGAAATTCTTGCTTTGCTTCAGCACAACAGAACATAGTAGGCACACAAGCTGGAGAAACTCAGCGGGTGCAGCAGCATCTATGGAGCGAAGGAAATAGGCAACGTTTCGGGACGAAACCCTTCCGGGTTTCGGCCCGAAACGTTGCCTATTTCCAGAAGGGTCTCGGGACGAAACGTCGCCTATTTCCTTCGCTCCATAGATGCTGCTGCACCCGCTGAGTTTCTCCAGCTTTTTTGTGTACCTTCGATTCTCCAGCATCTGCAGTTCCTTCTTAAACACAGAACATAGTAGGCATTGACTACATGTTGGGCTGAAGGGCCTGCTTCCACGCTAGGGCTGAAGGGCTGAAGTCCGTGGAAACTATGGATGGACTTTAACTGCAGAGTATGGAGAATGTTGGCCAGAACACCAGGGAAACGCTGCCTGTTCTTTATATAATGGATTGGAATCTTTTTATAACTTGTTGTATGTCTCTGCTTAACATCCCATTCCATCAGCAGCAGCATGTCTGACAGTGCAGCCTGTTTGTTGACCTACTTTTGTGTCTGACTCCCGTAACACTGGCCCAAACGTTGGTGATATGCATTATGTGCAGGGTCGATAAGGCCGGTTCGATGGCTCAACACCAGAAATGTGGTGACACTTGTTTGCTGCCTCAGTCTGGGCAGTGGTTCAGTTCATTGTCACGTGTACCGAGCTACAGTGAAAAGCATTTGTTGCTTGCTAACCAGTCAGCGGTAAGGCAACACTTCATTACAATCGATCCATTTACAGTGTACAGATCCATGATAAGGGAATAAGGTTTAGACAATAGACAATAGGTGCAGGAGTCGGCCATTCGGCCCTTCGAGCCAGCACCGCCATTCAATGTGATCATGGCTGATCATCCCCAATCAGTACCCCGTTCCTGCCTTCTCCCCATATCCCCTGACTCCGCTATCTTTAAGAGCCCTATCTAGCTCTCTCTTGAAAGCATCCAGAGAACCGGCCTCCACCGCCCTCTGAGGCACAGACTCACCACTCTCTGTGAGGAAAAAGTGTTTCCTCGTCTCTGTTCTAAATGGCTTACCCCTTATTCTTAAACAGTGGCCCCTGGTTCTGGACTCCCCCAACATCGGGAACATGTTTCCTGCCTCCAGCGTGTCCAAGCCCTTAACAATCTTATTTGTTTCAATGAGATTCCCTCTCATCCTTCTAAACACCAGAGTGTACAAGCCCAGCTGCTCCATTCTCTCAGTATATGACAGTCCCGCCATCCCGGGAATTAACCTTGTAAACCTACGCTGCACTCCCTCAATAGCAAGAATGTCCTTCCTCGAATTAGGGGACCAAAACTGTACACAATACTCCAGGTGTGGTCTCACTAGGGCTCTGTACAACTGCAGGTTTAATGCAAGGTAAAGCCAGCAAAGTCTGGTCACAGATAGTCTGGGAGTAGGAAATGTTGCTGGAGGAGTAGGGATTTTAGAGTGAGGAGCTATTGGAATACTAGTTTGTAGACCTGTTTCCGTGGCTAGTCGCAAATAGTCGTCTGGTTGGGTGCCGTCTTTCGGTGAAGTGCGCAGTATGAGTTTACAACGTTGTACACAAAACAAAGCATTTCACTGTACCTCGATACAGCAGGCAGTGAAGAAAGCAAATGGGATGTTAGCTTTCCTAGCAAAAGGCTTTGAGTATAGGAGCAGGGAGGTTCTACTGCAGTTGTACAGGGTCTTGGTGAGACCACACCTGGAGTATTGCGTACAGTTTTGGTCTCCTAATCTGAGGAAGGACATTCTTGCCATAGAGGGAGTGCAGAGAAGGTTCACCAGACTGATTCCTGGGATGTCAGGACTTTCATATGAAGAAAGACTGGATAGACTTGGTTTATACTCTCTAGAATTTAGAAGATTGAGGGGGGAACTTACAAAATTCTTAAGGTGTTGGACAGGCTAGATGCAGGAAGATTGTTCCCGATGGTGGGGAAGTCCAGGACTAGGGGTCACAGCTTAAGGATAAGGGGGAAATCCTTTAAGACCGAGATGAGAAAAACATTTTTCACACAGAGAGTGGTGAATCTCTGGAACTCTCTGCCACAGAGGGTAGTTGAGGCCACAGTTCATTGGCTATATTTAAGAGGGAGTTAGATGTGGCCCTTGTGGCTAAAGGGATCAGGGGGTATGGAGAGAAGGCAGGTACGGGATACTGAGTTGGATGATCAGCCATGATCATATTGAATGGTGGTGCTGGCTCGAAGGGCCGAATGGCCTACTCCTGCACCTATTTTCTATGTATCTATGATACATGTGACAATAAAATATAATTGAATCGTTGAAGAGTTGGCATGGAGTGTGGTGGAGGCCGGTTCTCTGGATACTTTCAAGAGAGAGCTAGATAGGTCTCTTGAAAGTAGCAGAGTCAGGGGATATGGGGAGAAGGCAGGAACGGGGTACTGATTGGGGATGATCATATTGAATGGCGGTGCTGGCTCGAAGGGCCGAATGGCCTCTACTCCTGCACCTATTGTTTATTGTCTATTGACATCATGTTTGGCACATGTCAGACAATTTGAGGAATTTTGGGCCCCATATCTGAGGAAGGATGTGCTGTCTCTGGAGAGGGTCCAGAGCAGGTTTACGAGAATGATCCCAGGAATGAGTGGGTTAACATATGATGAGCGTTTGTCGGCACTGGGCCTGTACTCACTGGAGTTTAGAAGAATGAGGGGGGGCGATCTAATTGAAACATACAGAATAGTGAAAGGCCTGGATAGAGTGGATGTGGAGAGGATGTTTCCACTGGTGGGAGAGTCTAGGACTAGAGGGCACAGCCTCAGAATTAAAGGACATTCTTTTAGGAAGGAGATGAGGAGGAATTTCTTTAGTCAGAGGGTGGTGAATCTGTGAATTCTTTGCTACAGAAGGCAGTGGAGGCCGCCAGTGGATATATTGGTGCTGCAAGCGCTGTAAGGCAGCAACTCTACTGCTGTGCCACCGTGCCGTTCAATGAATGAATGATATGCAAAAAAGCAACGGATGAAAAAGGAACGGGGTTGGCTTGCTGTCTGTTGTGCTGCCTGTTACATCCTTTCTCTCTCTGTCCTTGTAGAATGTGCAGAATTGGAGTCCTGTGGCCACTGCACCACAGGTGATGCGTCACTGAACCTGACAGACTGTGTGTGGGTGCATTGTGAATCGGGTAAGTACCCTGTACCTTGCTCAGCCATAGGGAGCGATGATTTAAGGAGCTCCATTGCAGTAAAGGTCTTTAAATGCAATTTATTTTTAGCTTCTCTATAAAATATCCAGTTGCTTCACTACCTTCATCAGTTTAAAATGCAGCACATGTTGGTGGGAATTGGAGTCGTGGGTTCGAATCCCACTTCTGACACCATGTTGAGTTAATCACACATAGTCACGGATCTGGTACAACAGTATGTATTGAGTAATGTGTACAACAACACTGCAGTATGTTAATCCTAGCGTGCAGCCAGTGGCGTAGCGTGGGGGGGGGGGGGGGGGGCCAGTGGGGGGCCCTGGTTGCCCCGGGCGCTAAAAATTTTAGGGGCGCAAAAAAATTGTTGCTCCGAGGCCAGGCCGTCGCTGCTGCTGCTGCCGCCGTCCCTGGCCGCCCCCCACCCTGCCCCCGCCCCGCCTCTCTGCCCCCGCCCCGCCTCTGCCCCGCCTCTGCCCCCCCCCCCCCGCTAATGAGGAGGTGCAAAACTTTAAACTGCCCCGGGCACTCAAAACCCACCCTACGCCACTGCGTGCAGCTGTACCAACCAACATGTCGGGTTGCGATAATATGGATGGGGTGGTAGTAGGTGGAGCTCATAATAACAAGGCACTTCATTCGTTAGTGAAGGGCCGGTCCCACCAGCATGCGACTCCATGTGGCAAGTGCGACCTAACGCTTGAGCCTTACGGCCTCGCGGGGCCGGTCCCACTTCGATCGGCAGAGTTGTGCGGAGCTGGTCCCGGCATCGCGCAGAGCTCCGGAAAACTGACAGTGATCAAAAATTCCACGCGGCAACGGCCTGCCGGCCCGCAGCCGACTCGACGCCGTACGCACCGCGCAAACTTCCCGCGGACTTTGCTCGAACTTCATGTCACTCACTCGACCTCCGCGCGGCCCCAGCTTCCGGTTTGGTCGCGCTTGCCGCAAGCAGTCGCGTGCTCGTGGGACTGGCCCTTAAGGCTTGTAACCGATCTACAACAAGTGGAACGTTGACCTGGTGTCCGGGCTGTGGTTCTGCAACGCGTGGAGCAGGAACAAGTCCACGATGTTCGCACTGAACACGAGGCCAAGATGAGCTCATCTCCGCTGCTGACACGAGATGGGGGCGACACGGTGGTGCAGCGGTGGAGCTGCTGCCTCACAGCGCCGGAGACCCGGGTTCCACCCCGACTACGGGTGCTGTCTGTGCGGAGTTTGCACGTTCTCCCCCGTGAATGCGCGGGTTTCCTCCGGGTGCTCCGGACTCCTCCCACATTCCAAATCCCGCGCAGGTTCGTAAGTTAATCGGCCTCTAAGAATTGCCCCTGGTGTGTAGGGAGTGGGTGGGAAAGTGGGATAACATAGAACTAGTGGGCTGAATGGTCTACACGTCACAACTAAAGTAAAATCTCTTCTTTCCTGCATTTGACCCGAGTTTCCTGCCAGTGTTAGTTGCCCGTGTAAGTGAGAAGCTGCTTTAATTATTTAATAGCTTGAAGCGTGATAGAGTCTGTGAAATGCTGACACATTTAAGTTTGGTGCAGTGAGTGTGCATGTGCTGGTCACACAGCCAAATCCAGGGCCACCACCGATTATCCGGCAACTGGTGGCCCGGCACCTCCTTCAATCCGGACAGAATAACGAGAGCGCGCTGGATTATAGAACAGTACAGCACAGGAACAGGCCCTTCAGCCCACAATGTCTGTGCTGCCCCCCCGACGCCAACTAAAACTCGTCTACTCTGCCTGCATGTGATCCATATCCCTCCAATCCTTTTTCACACAGAGAGTGGTGAATCTCTGGAACTCTCTGCCACAGAGGGTAGTTGAGGCCAGTTCATTGGCTATATTTAAGAGGGAGTTAGATGTGGCCCTTGTGGCTAAGGGGATCAGGGGGTATGGAGAGAAGGCAGGTACGGGATACTGAGTTGGATGATCAGCCATGATCATATTGAATGGCAGTGCAGGCTTGAAGGGCCGAATGGCCTACTCCTGCACCTAGTTTCTATGTAATCCCCACATATCCACTTGTTTATTTCCTAAACTTTATCTCCTGGTAGCACGTTCTAGACACCCACCACCCTCTGAATAGATAGCAGAGAGAATCTGCCCCACACATCTCCTTTGAAGTTTGATCGCCTGGCCCTGAAGCTGACAATCTCTGGCATTTGTGTTTAAGAAGGAACTGCAGATGCCGGATAATCGAAGGTAGACAAAAGTGCTGGAGGAACTCGGCGGGTGCAGCAGCATCTATGGAGCGAAGGAAATAGGCAACGTTTCGGGACGAAACCCAAAGGGTTTCGGCCCGAAACATTACCTATTTCCTTCCTGAAGGGTTTCGTGCCGAAACGTTGCCCATTTCCTTCCTGAAGGGTTTCGTCCCGAAACGTTACCTATTTCCTTCCTGAAGGGTTTCGTGCCGAAACGTTGCCCATTTCCTTCCTGAAGGGTTTCGTCCCGAAACGTTGCCTATTTCCTTCGCTCCATAGATGCTGCTGCACCCGCTGAGTTTCTCCGGCATTTCTGTCTACAATCTCTGGCATTTGACATTCCCATCCTGGCCTTACTCGTTTCCTGTGCACGAGATCGAGAGAGAGAGAGAGCGCAGAATATTATTACATATAACGGTGGCGCAGCGGTAGAGTTGCTGCCTCACAGCGCCAGAGACCCGAGTTCGATCCTGACTGCGGGTGCTGTCTGTACGGGGTTTGGACTTTCTCCCCATGGCCGTGTCGTTTTTTCCGAGATCTTCGGTTTCCTCCCAAAGACGTGTGGGTTTGAAGGTTAATTGGCTTGGGTATACATGTAAATTGTCTCGTGTGTGTGTGTGTGTGTCACAGTGTGTGTGTGTGTGTCACTGTGTGTGTGTGTGTGACTGTGTGTGTGTGTGTCACTGTGTGTGTGTGTGTCACTGTGTGTGTGTGTCACTGTGTGTGTGTGTGTGAGTGTCAGTGTGTGTGTGTGTCTCTGTGTGTGTGTGTGTGTGTGTGTGTGTGTGTGTGTGTGTGTGTGTGTGTGTGACAGTGTGTGTGTGTGTGTGTGTGTGTCACAGTATGTGTGTGTGTGTGTGTGTGTCACAGTGTGTGTGTGTGTCACAGTGTGTGTGTGTGTCACAGTGTGTGTGTGTGTGTTTGTGTGTGTGTGTCACAGTGTGTGTGTGTCACAGTGTGTGTGTGTCACAGTGTGTGTGTGTGTGTCACCGTGTGTGTCACAGTGTGTGTGTCACTGTGTGTGTGTGTGTGTGTGTGTGTGTCAGTGTGTGTGTGTGTCAGTGTGTGTGTGTGTGTCAGTGTGTGTGTGTCACAGTGTGTGTGTGTGTGTGTATGTGTCAGTGTGTGTGTGTGTGTGTCACAGTGTGTGTGTGTGTGTGTCACAGTGTGTGTGTGTGTGTGTCACTGTGTGTGTGTGTGTCACTGTGTGTGTGTGTGTCACTGTGTGTGTGTGTGTCACAGTGTGTGTGTGTCACAGTGTGTGTGTGTCACAGTGTGTGTGTGTGTCACAGTGTGTGTGTGTGTCACAGTGTGTGTGTGTGTGTCACAGTGTGTGTGTGTGTGTGTGTGTGGTGTAAGACATGGTGGTGTTTGGACCATATCCCTCGACACCTGCCCTATCCATGTACCTGAGTACATATTACGAGAGTCCCTGCCTCAACTGGCAGCTCATTCCATACACCTGACTTAGAAAGACATTCTTGCCACAGAGGGAGTACAGAGAAGGTTCACCAGACTGATTCCTGGGATGTCAGGACTTCCATATCAAGAAAGACTGGATAGACTTGGCTTGTACTCGCTAGAATTTAGGAGATTGAGGGGGGATCTTATAGAAACTTACAAAATTCTTAAGGGGTTGGACAGGCTAGATGCAGGAAGATTGTTCCCGATGTTGGGGAAGTCCAGAACAAGGGGTCACACAGTTTAAGGATAAGGGGGAAATCTTTTAGGACTGAGATGAGAAAATAATTTTTTACACAGAGAGTCGTGAATCTGTGGAATTCTCTGCCACAGAAGGTAGTTGAGGCCAGTTCACCAGGGACTATCTCACCAGGGACTAACTCTACAGAACGTTTTTCCTTCCATTATTTATTATGTAAAAGAATATGTGTGTTATGATTGTGTTTATAATTTGTTTGGTTGTTTTGTTGTTTGTCTTTTGCACAAAAGTCCGCGAGCATTGCCACTTTCATTTCACTGCACATCTCGTATGTGTATGTGACAAATAAACTTGACTTGACTTGACTTAATTGGCTGGATTTAAGAGGGAGTTAGATGTGGCCCTTGTGGCCAAAAGGGATCAGGGGGTATGGAGAGAAGGCAGGTACAGGATACTGAGTTGGATGATCAGCCATGATCATATTGAATGGCGGTGCAGGCTCGAAGGGCTGAATGGCCTCTACTCATGCACCTATTTTCTATGTTTCTATGTTTCTACCCACCATCCTATGTGTGAAAACAGCTGTTTCTCTGCTTTTTATTCAATCTTCCCCCTCTCACCTTAAACCTACGTCCTCTGGTTCTGGATTCCTCTACCCTGGGTAAAAGACTCTGTGCATTTCCCTCTAGTTCCCCCCTCGATAAGATCGCCCCTCATCCTCCCGTGCTTCAAGGAATAAAGTTGTGGCCCGCCCAACCCTTCCCTATAGCTCAGGCCTTTGAGTCCTGGCAACATGCTCCTAAAACATCTCTGTACTTTTTCCACCTGAATGACATCTTTCTATATCAAGTTGCCCAAACCTGAACACAACACTCCAAATGTTGCCTTGTCCTTCTGCTGCCGTGTGCTTGGAAGAGGCAGTTGTGGGATTTAAGGGCAGGTGTCACATTGAAGTGTTAGTTGGAGATACGTTTACAAGTCCTGTCGTTCAACGCTTGCTAGAAATGGACCACATTGTCTCGGCCATTTTCTTTGACCAAACATTATTCCCCATCGAAAAATCTGAGGAGCGTTTGTTGGCACTGGGCCTGTGCTCGCTGGAGTTCAGAAGACTAAGGGGGGACCTCATGGGGATGTAGGGAATAGTGAAAGGCCTGGATAGAGTGGATGTGGAGAGGATGTTTCCACTGGTGGGAGAGTCTAGGTCTAGAGGGCACAGCCTCAGAATTAAAGGACGTTCTGTTAGGAAGGAGGTGGGGGGGGGGGGGGGGGGGAATTTCTTTAGTCTAAGGGTGGGGAATGTGAAATTCATTGTCGCAGAAGGCAGTGGAGGCCAAGGTCAGTTAGTATATTTAAGGCAGAGATAAATAGATTCTTGATTAGTACGGGTGTCAGAGGTTATGGGGCGAGGGCAGGAGAATGGGGTTCGGAGGGAGAGATAGATCAGCCATGATTGAATGGCGGAGTAGACTCGATGGGCCGAATGGCCTAATTCGACTCCTATCACATAGAAAGATAGATAATAGGTACAGGAGTCGGCCATTTGGCCCTTCGAGCCAGCACCGCCATTCAATATGATCATGGCTAATCATCCGGAATCAGTACCCCGTTCCTGCTTTCTCCCCATATCCCTCGATTCTGTTAGCCTTAAGCTAAATCTGTGTTGAAAACTTGTGGTTTTACAATCTCTTATGAATCTAAAAATATCTCTTGTGTAGCAGGTTCCCCCCATGTTATTAGAGCTCGACATCAAACACCTGATGTCACTTAAAGGCTCCATTAAGTTGCACAATTGCTGCTGCTAAGGCTCTGAAATTGTCCGTCAGTTGCAAAGATGCACTTGCCCACAATACTCCCCCCCCCCCCCACCCCCTCTGAGAGGACAAAGAAATAGCATAACAATTTAACCAATGCTTGAAATCTGTGTTCATGGTGGCGAACACTAACAACCTCACCCTAGTGAAGGGCAGCATGGTGGCACAGCGGTAGAGTTGCTGCCTCACAGCGCCAGAGACCCGGGTTCGATCCTGACCACGGGTGCTGTATGTACGCAGTTTGTGACCACGTGGGTTTTCTCCGGGTGCTCCGGTTTCCTCCCACACTCCAAAGACGTGCGGGTTTGTGAGGCAGCAACTCTACCGCTGTGCCTGTCGTAATGCATGTAGGGCCCGTTTCCATGCTGTATCTCTAAACTAAATGCACCATAATGGTGACGAAGCAGCGGTAGAGTTGCCACCTTACAGCACGTGCAGCGCCGGAGACCCGGGTTCGATCGAGTGCTGTCTGCGCGGAGTTTGCACGTTCTCCCCGTGAGCGTTTGAGGTTTCTCCGAGATCTTTGGTTTCCTTCCACAATCCAAAGAGGCTGGTTACTTAGTTGGGTATAAGTGTGTAAATTGCCCCTAGTGTGTGTGTGTGGTATAGTGTTAGTGTGCGGGGATCGCTGGTCAGTGCGGGCTCGGTGGGCCGAAGGGCCTGTTTCTGTGCTGTATCTCCAAACTAAATATACCATAATGATACTTGTATCTGGAATGGGGATAGAGGAACACCAGGATTCTGGCGAACCTTCTCCTGCCATCATCGCCTTCTAATCTTCCCTCTCCCCCCTCTCTCTCTCTCCATCCCTCCCCCACCCAAGTGGCACCAGCCTCTTGTTTTCACCCAACAAAAGTTCCTCCTCAACTACCTTCTAACTCTCTCTTGAAGAAGGGTTTCGGCCCAAAACATCACCTATTTCCTTCGCTCCAAAGATGCTGCCTGTCCCGCTGAGTTACTCCAGCACTTTGTGTCCGTCTTCAGTTGAAACCAGCATCTGCAGTTCCTTCCTACACATTGAATCTTCAGGCTGGTTTGGCCTCCACCTTATCCCATGACTGTCACCAAGTAACTAATTGAAAGCACGGCAGAGGAACAATGAGCAGGCTTTCGTGGGATACTTGTCTGACTAAAAATAAATTTGTATCCTTGGAAACGCTGGCAGCTAGAAGGATGGCTTTCTGAAATAGTCACAGAGAGAAAGAGAGAGAGTCATTCACACAGCGTGGAAACAGGCCCTTCGGCCCAACTTGCCCAAGCTGGCCAACATGCCCCATCCATACTAGTCCCACCTGCCTGCATTTGGCCCGTATCCCTCTAAACCTATCCTATCCATGTCTAATTGAAATTGAAATTGAATAGAGAAGCTCCTCAACTACCTCCTCTGGCATCTTGTTCCATACACCCACCACCCTCGGAGTGGAAAACTTGTACCCTAAATCTTTCTCCTCTCACCTTAAACCTATGTCCCCTTGTAATGGGAACATAGCAAGTGATGTATAACATTGACTTTGACTTTGGATTCTCCTACTCTGGGTAAAAGACCCTATCTATTCCCCTCATTATTTTGTACACCTCTATAAGATCCCCCCTCATCTTCCTACGCTCCAAGGAATAAAGTCCTAGACTGCCCAGCCTCTCCCTGCAGCTCAGGACCTCAAGACAGTTTTGGTCTCCAAATCTGAGGAAGGACATTATTGCCATAGACGGAGTGCAGAGAAGGTTCCCCAGACTGATTCCTGGGATGTCAGGACTGTCTTATGAAGAAAGACTGGATAGACTTGGTTTATACTCTCTAGAATTTAGGAGATTGAGAGGGGATCTTATAGAAACTTACAAAATTCTTAAGGGGTTGGACAGGCTAGATGCAGGAAGATTGTTCCCGATGTTGGGGAAGTCCAGGACAAGGGGTCACAGCTTAAGGATAAGGGGGAAATCCTTTAAAACCGAGATGAGAAGAACTTTTTTCACACAGAGAGTGGTGAACCTCTGGAACTCTCTGCCACAGAGGGTAGTTGAGGCCAGTTCATTGGCTATATTTAAGAGGGAGTTGGATGTGGCCCTTGTGGCTAAGGGGATCAGAGGGTATGGAGAGAAGGCAGATATGGGATACTGAGTTGGATGATCAGCCATGATCATATTGAATGGCGGTGCAGGCTCGAAGGGCCGAATGGCCTACTCCTGCACCTAATTTCTATGTTTCTAAGACCTGGCAACCTCCTCGTGAATCTTCTCTACACTCTATCCAACTTTATGACATGCATCCTATAGCAGGCCACGGTGGCGCAGTGGGTAGAGTCGCTGCTTCACAGCGCCAGAGACCCGGGTTCGATCCTGACTACGGGCGCTGTCTGTACGGAGTTTGCACGTTCTCCCCGTGACCTGCGTGGTTTTTCTCCGAGATCTTCGGTTTCCTCCCACACTCCAAAGGTGTGCAGGTCTATAGGCGAATTGGCTTCGGTAAGTTGTAAAATTGTCCCCAGTGTGTGTAGGATAGTGTTAAGGGTCTGTCTAAAGTCTAAATCTGGGTGATCAAAACTGAAAACAATATGGAGGCTTGTCTTGGAAATTGGAGGGGGAGCAGTGAGAGAGGTGGCTAAAGGGCCTGTCCCACTTCCACCACTTAATTCATGACCTTTTTTACTCGTGGACATTTTTCATCAGGCTAGAAAAAACGCCCCGACCTACTTGATGCCTCGAGTACCTACGACTAGCATCACGCCCTTCTACGACCTCGTGACGACCTCGCTGCGAGTATGAGTCAAGGGCAAACTCGGCAGGGGTCGTGAAATGGGACAGGCCGTTAACAGAATTCCCATCAGAGAGAAGAAGCGAGCTGGAAATCATTCTTGCCATAGAGGGAGTACAGAGACAGTTCACCAGACTGATTCCTGGGATGTCAGGACTTTCATATGAAGAAAGACTGGATAGACTCGGCTTGTACTCGCTAGAATTTAGAAGATTGAAGGGGGGATCTTATAGAAACTTACAAAATTCTTAAGGGGTTGGACAGGCTAGATGCAGAAAGATTGTTCCTGATGTTGGGGAAGTCCGGAACAAGGAGTCACAGTTTAAGGATAAGGGGGAAATCTTTTAGGACCGAGATGAGGAAAAAAAATTTCACACAGAGAGTGGTGAATCTCTGGAATTCTCTGCCACAGAAGGTAGTTGAGGCCACAGTTCATTGGCTATATTTAAGAGTTAGATGTGGCCCTTGTGGCTAAAGGGATCAGGGGGTATGGAGAGAAGGCAGGTACAGGATACTGAGTTGGAATGATCAGCCATGATCATATTGAATGGCGGTGCAGGCTCGAAGGGCCGAATGGCCTACTCCTGCACCTATTGTCTATGTTTCTGTGTTTCTGTGAAATCTCCTTGGTAATTGGATCTCGGCTCTCCAGGAGGCCTGAGAACATCTCTCATCACTCCCCCCTCTGAGATTCCTGCTACTTTCCACCTATCACTTGCCAGGTTTTATCTGTCCTCTCTTCCAGCTTTCACCCCCCCCTCCCCTCCCCACCACAATGTCTGAAGAAGGGTCCCGACCCGAAGCTTCCCCTATCATTTTTCTCCAGAGATACCGCCTGACCTGTTGAGTCACTCCAGCACTTTGCCTTTGTTTTGTGAACCAGCATCTGCAGTTCCTTCTTTCTAGGGATCTATTAATCCATTTTTGTTCCAGAGATCTTGCAGTTGGCACTGATATTAAACGTCAGATATGTTTAAGAAGCAACTGCAGATGCTGGAAAAATCGAAGGAAGAACTCAAAGAACTTACAAAATTCTTAAGGGGTTGGACAAGCTAGATGCAGGAAGATTGCTCCCGATGTTGGGGAAGTCCAGGACAAGGGGCCACAGCTTAAGGATAAGGGGGAAATCCTTTAAAACCGAGATGAGAAGAACTTTTTTCACACAGAGAGTGGTGAATCTCTGGAACTCTCTGCCGCAGAGGGTAGTCGAGGCCAGTTCATTGGCCATATTTAAGAGGGAGTTAGATGTGGCCCTTGTGGCTAAGGGGATCAGGGGGTATGGAGAGAAGGCAGGTATGGGATACTGAGTTGGATGATCAGCCATGATCATATTGAATGGCGGTGCAGGATCGAAGGGCCGAATGGCCTCTACTCCTGCACCTAATTTCTATGTTTCTAGACAAAAATGCTGGAGAAACTCGGCGGGTGAGGCAGCATCTATGGAGCGAAGGAATAGGTGACGTTTTGGGTCGAGACCCTTCTTCAGACTGATGTTGGGGGAGGGGGGAGTGGGAAGATTAAAGGAAGAGGCGGAGACAGTGGGCTGTGGGAGAGCTGGGGAGGGGAAGGAACGTGGTACTGATTGGGGATGATCAGCCACGATGATCACATTGAATGGCAGTGCTGGCTCGAAGGGCCGAATGGCCTCCTCCTGCACCTATTGTCTATTGAGGGAGAAAGCAGGGACTACCTGAAACTGGAGTCATCAATGTTCATACCGCTGGGGTATAAACTACCCAAGCGAAATATGAGGTGCAGCTCCTCCAATTTGCGGTGGGACTCACTCTGGCCATGGAGGAGGCCCAGGACAGAGAGGTCGGATTCGGAATGGGAGTGCTTCCATTTAACTTTGTCACTTTTTCACCCCGGCCACTCCCTCTTCTCCCCTCTCCTATCGGGCAAGAGGTACAGAAGTGTGAAAACAAACGCACACACACCTCCAGATTTGGGGACAGTTTCTTCCCGGCTGTTATAGGGCAACTGAACCATCCTCTCACCAACTAGAGAGCGGTCCTGACCTCCCATCTACCTCATTGGCGACCTTTGATCTATGTTTAACCTGGACTTTACCTTGCACTAAACATTCTACCCATCATTCTGTATCTGTACACTGTGGACGGCTCGATTGTAATCCTGTATAGTCTTTCTGCTGACTGGTTAGCGCGCAACAAAAGGCTTTTCTCTGTATCTTGGTACACGAGACAATAATAACGCACTAAACTAAACCTGGTCGGTAAACAGACAACCCATTGTGCAGGGGCATAATCGCAGATTCACATCATTCCTAAGGGCTTAATTATCCAGTGACCGCTACGAATGTTGTTCTTGTAGGGAGAGCGTTAACTATTTGTGACAAGTTCATGTGGAATATTGTCGAACTTTAAACAGTAACCCTCACGGCAGCTTGAAAGCAGCGCGCGGTGGTTTAGCCAGGGCCTGTTCCCTTCTCTGCCCCATATCCGTCAGTACTCCTCTGCTCGAGTCTGTGTCTGGAACTGAACTTGCTGTTCGCTCGTACGAAGCCGCTGAAATCTGATTCTGACACTCATTTTTAATGTGGCGTCACTTGGTTACCATTGGGCAGCTTGCCCAGACAAGCAGTCCATCCTTTTGTGTAGGAAGGAACTGCAGATGCTGGTTTACACTGGAGATAGACACAGAGTGATGGAGTAACTCCTACCCCCTCCCCCAGCAAAGGAATAGTGAAAGGCCTGGGTAGAGTGGATGTGGAGAGGATGGGGAAAGTCTAGGATTAGAGGTCACAGCCTCAGAATAAAAGGATGTTCCTTTAGGTCGGAGATGAGGGGGAATTTCTTTAGTTAGAAGGTGGTGAATCTGTGGAATTCATTCAGAGGTTACGGGGAGAAGGCAGGAGCATGGGGTTAGGAGGGAGAGATAGCTCAGCCATGATTGAATGCTGGATTAGACTTGATGGGCCGAATGGCCTAATTCTGCTCCTAGAACTTATGCACGCAGGTACGAGGTGTTTCTTTGCTGGGAAACATTGGAACTGAATGAAGCTCCGTCCAGGAATAATGATAATGTTTCCTCTCTTTTGCAGAAACCTTTTGCATCGCGAAGGATAAAAACAATCTGACGGACTGCACCGTCCACTCCGAGCCCTCGATGTGTGAAGGTAAGAGGTCGCCGCTACCCGGGGCCAGTGTAGACAATCGTGGAACCTTGTAGCACCGTGCAAGCAGCAAGTCAACTGGGCTCATCTCTGCCAAAGCCCTGTGACCATTTACCCCAGTCTATGAGCTGATCTAGAGGGTGGGTGGGTGAGTGAGTGGGCCAGAGGGGACTCTACGACCTGGCTAGATTCACATGGACACTTCTATTTAAAGGGCCAAAGAGTTGAGGCAAGCATTGGATCTGTTTTTTGGAGGCAGATCCAATCGATGTTGTCTAACTCTCTATATATCTCTGAGGTCTAATGGTTCCACAGCCACTCATGGACATGCAGTGTCTGGTTACACACTGCAGCAAAAATCTCTCTGAATAACAATTATTGGTCAGAGCTGCTGCCTTACAGCGCCAGAGACCCCGGTTCAATCCCAGCCTCGGGTGCTGTCTGTCTGTGTGGAGTTTGCATGTTCTCCCTGTGACTGCGGGTGTCCTGCTTTCCTCCCACGTCCCAAAGATGTGCGAGTTTGTCGGTCAATCTGCCCTCTGTAAATTGCCCCGGGTGTGCAGGGAGTGGGTGAGAAAGTGGGATAGCATGGAACTAGTATGAACGTTGGTCGGTGTGGGCCGAATGGCCTGTTTCCATGCTGCATCTTTCAATCCATTCCATTCAAAACACAAGTGTTGTCAGCAAACGCAAACCTGTTGAACTCTAGGATCTTGTGTGTATTTATTCCGATGGCTCTAACGTAAATGTTCCTCTGAGTCCGATCTCTGGAAATAAATTATTTACATGGGACAAAGGTTTTTGTGGAGTTTCTTAGTTGATGTCTTAGTAAAGTAAAAATAACCAGGGGTGTATCTTTATATATGTGGAAACGGAAGGAAATGGATAAATATGGAAGTGATTTGTTATAATAATGTGATGACATTTTTCCCCCTTCTACCAGCTATCACCACAACCAAGGAAGCTTCTGCCATTACTGCAGGTAGGCCATGACTACCACTTGATATCGGGATAGACTCGGCTTGTACTCGCTAGAATTTAGAAGATTGGGGGGGGATCTTATAGAAACTTACACAATTCTTAAGGGGTTGGACAGGCTAGATGCAGGAAGATTGTTCCCGATGTTGGGGAAGTCCAGAACAAGGGGTCACACAGTTTAAGGATAAGGGGGAAATCTTTTAGGACCGAGATGAGAAAAACATTTTTTTTTCACACACAGAGAGTGGTGAATCTGTGGAATTCTCTGCCACAGAAGGTAGTTGAGGCCACACAGTTCATTGGCTATATTTAAGAGGGAGTTAGATGTGGCCCTTGTGGCTAAAGGGATCAGGGGGTATGGAGAGAAGGCAGGTACGGGATACTGAGTTGGATGATCAGCCATGATCATATTGAACGGCGGTGCAGGCTCGAAGGGCCGAAGGGCCGAATGGCCTCTACTCCTGCACCTATTTTCTATGTTTCTATGTGTTTCCCTTACGAGCCTCGCCCCATGAGGTCTAACACTAGTCCTTCTGCATGCTGTATTTTTCTCACTGCTCCTGGGAATATAAACACTAACCTGAAGTCTCGTGTCTCGTGGGGAAACTTGTAGAATTGTTGACGTTGCATAATAATTATCTGCCGACATCGACTGCAAGTCTGTGGCGTTCCAACTCGAAACGTTTGCTATTCCTTTTCCCCAGAGCCGTTGCCTGACCCGCTGAGTTACCCCGGCACTCTGTGTGTCTCTCTTCAGTATAAACTAGCATCTGCAGTTCCTTCCCCCACATAATAATTTTGTTATAGGAAGGAACTGCAGAAGCCGGATACAAAAAGCTGGAGTAACTCAGCTGGAACGGCAGCATCTCTGGAGAGAAGGAATGGGTGTCAATAGAGAATAGGTGCAGGAGTAGAGGCCATTCAGCCCTTCGTGCCAGCACCGCCATTCAATGTGATCATGGCTGATCATCCCCAATCAGTACCCCGTTCCTGCCTTCTCCCCATATCCCCTGACTCCGCTATTTTTAAGAGCCCTATCTATCTCTCTCTTGAAAGCATCCAGAGAACCGGCCTCCACCGCCCTCTGAGGCAGAGAATTCCACATATGTTTAGGGTCGAGACTCTTCTTCAGACTGCGAGATGATTTTGGAGCCCACTTTACATATAGGCTGATCAGAACTAATGTTCAAATCGGAAGGGAAGTCAGAACTAATGTTCAGTAGGGAAGAGATTTAACTTTGTTTTTCACCTTCCATCACAGTGGGGAATGTGGAAGGGTCACTGTGGTGGATGCTCATGTTAAAATGTATTTTGTGTGTGTTCTGTTGCTTTTTATTGGTAGGTCTGTATGGCAAATTAAATCCCTCGTGCTGCCGACCAGCGATCCCCGTACGCTAACGTTATTCTACACGCATTAGGAACAATTCACTATTTTTACCGAGGCCAATGAACCTACAAGTCTTTGGAGTGTTGGAGGAAACCGGAGCACCCGGAGAAAACCCACGCAGTCACTGGGGGAATGTGCAAACTCCGTACAGACAGCACCCGCAGTCAGGATTGAACCGGGGTCTCTGGCGCTGTGAGGCAGCAGCTCTACCCGCTGCACCACCGTGCATGTAAATGGCTGTTTACATTTAACACACGGCAGGGCTGGGCTTGATGTAATGCTCAAACCCAAGGTGCTGGCAGCAACTGTGTTCTGGTACAGCACGACTCGACAGGCTCCAAACCCCCTTCAATTATTAAGAGAGTCTTCACTTACTCCAGTAAATAAGTGATAAGCTTATCCAATTTAAAAAGGTCCACATCCAGATGGATTTAATTTCCTAGGTCACAGAACTGAGTGGGACAGACCGAGTTCCTCCTTGTTTTTTAAAGATTCACTATGAGAAATACCACCGTTGCAATGTTTAGGGTTTGATTTGCCCTGACAAACTTGTCTGTGGGAAGCTACAACTGAACACTTACCCCCACGTTGCAGCATCTATGTGTGAAACTGTAGATCAGGGACTCCTGGCTGCAATACAAAACTTCAAACAGTAAAACCGGCTGAATAATCACCAGGTGCGCTGGGGAGATGGCAGCCCTGCCAGCAGTCTGTTTGGTTTTTCTTTCCTTGTGTTATTTTTTAGTTTGTTACAAGTTGGTTTTAATGTTCTTCGGTTTTGTTTTATGTGGGGATCGGGGGAATATTTTTACCTTCTTACCATCCCAGATTCAATGTGATTGTCATTGTCAGTGTACAGTATCACATTCTGCATTTAGCATCTGCGGAAGAGACCATAGCAAACGGATTTGGGAGCCGCCTCGGACTGTCCGTGAGCAACAACGGGGGGGGGGTGGACTTGGCATCGGAGCGGATCCCTTGCCTTGGGAGAGCTCCCACAGCGGCCTGCGGACGGACCATCAAGGGCTCGCAATGCTGGTTCGGGCTACGTCAGAGCTTCAACGCCGCCCGAATGTTAGGAGGGTAAACCCGTCCATGGTTGGGATGAGAGCAGTGCGGGACAGCTGAGCGCCCCCGCAGACAGCGCTTGCTTTGGCCTCGACTCAATGGAGGGCCCGAACGAACCGGTGAGTAGTTGAGCATCGTCCCCACCAACGGAGGGCTCGATGCCTTCCGACTGAGGAGACAAAAGCAAGGCCTTAACTTTAGAGTTCAATAGAGGGAGTGCAGAGACGGTTCTCTCCATGGTGCAGCGGTGGGAAGTCACCTGTCTGAGGAGACAGACTGGACCTTCTTGGTCTATACAGGTCGGGGGCTTAGAATCCCAGAGAGGGGCTCTTATTTCTGACAAAATTCTCCGGGGTTGGACAGACTAGATGCAGGAAGCTTGGAGCCGCCTTAGGGAAGTCGTGAGCAACAAGGGGGCACAGCTTAAGGATAAGGGGGAAATCCTTTAAAACCGAGATGAGAAGAACTTTTTTCCCACAGAGAGTGGTGAATCTCTGGAACTCTCTGCCACAGAGGGTAGTTGAGGCCAGTTCATTGGCGATATTTAAGAGGGAGTTAGATGTGGCCCTTGTGGCTAAGGGGATCAGGGGGTATGGAGAGAAGGCAGGTACGGATACTGAGTTGGATGATCACCATGATACGGTATTCGAGATGGTCCCGTGCAACTCGAAGGGCTCGAATGGCCCCCGACTCCTGGACGACCTAAAGGAATTTCTATGAACTTTATCACAGTGAGGAATGTGCAGGGGTCACTGCGGTGGATGTTCATGTTAAAATGTGTTTGTGAGTGATCTGTTGCTTTTAATTGTATGAATGACCTGGCCAATGAAATTCCTCGTATGTTGCAAAATATACTCGGCCAATAAAGTGTGACTCTGATTCTGATTAAAAGCTTCAACTTCCCGTCTCGGGAAAAGTTGACCATTCGAGACCAAGGTCGCCCTCCAATTAGTTACATTTTACACTGGAATGCAAAGGACAAACTGTTCCCCATTTATTGTTCAAGAAGGAACTGTGCAGATGCTGGAAGATCGAAGGTGGACAAAAATGCTGGAGAAACTCAGCGGGTGCAGCAGCGTCTATGGAGCGAAGGAAATAGGCAACGTTTCGGGCTGAAACCCGGAAGGGTTTCGGCCCGAAACGTTGCCTATTTCCTATAGTGGAGATTGAACTGCAGATGCTGGAAAATCGAAGGTAGACAAAAATGCTGGAGAAACTCAGCGGGTGCAGCAGCATCTATGGAGCGAAGGAAATAGGCAACGTTTCGGGCCGAAACCCTTAAGTGATGTCCACTTGCCTAGATACAACATGGATACAGGCCCTTCAGCCCATCAGGTCCATGTCCAGTATCAAGTACCCATCAGTCCCATGGGGGGGGGAACAAATACTAGAGGGCATTGGTTGAAGGTGAGAGGGCAAAGTTGAACGGGGATGTGTGGGGTGATGGAGGCAGATACGATAGTCACGGTAAATCAATCAGCCATAGAAACATAGACAATAGGTGCAGGAGTAGAGGCCATTCGGCCCTTCGAGCCTGCACCGCCATTCAATATGATCATGGCTGATCATCCAACTCAGCATCCCGTACCTGCCTTCTCTCCATACCCTCTGATCCCTTTAGCCACAAGGGCCACATCTAACTCCCTCTTAAATATAGCCAATGAACTGTGTGGCCTCAACTACCTTCTGTGGCAGAGAATTCCACAGATTCACCACTCTCTGTGTAAAAAAAGTTTTCCTCATCTTGATCCTAAAAGATTTCCCCCTTATCCTTAAACTGTGTGGCCCCTTGTTTTGGACTTCCCCAACATCGGGAACAATCTTCCTGCATCTAGCCTGTCCAACCCCTTAAGGTTGGACAGGCTAGATCAATCAGCCATGATCACATTGAATGGCGGTGCTTTTCCTGAAGGGCTGAATGGCCTCTACTCCTGCACCTATTGTCTATTGTCAAAGAGACTTTTGGTTGGGCACGTGAATATTTGGTGAATGGAGGGGTGTGGACCAGACTTTGTGGGCTGAAGGGCCTGTTCTTGTGCTGCATAGTTTTATGTTCTAACTGTCTCAATCCCGACCTCTGTGTGGAGTTTGCACGTTCTCCCTGTGACCACGTGGCGTTCCGTTGGATGACCTGGTTTTCTCCCACATCTCAAAGGCGTGCGGGTTTGTTAATTAGTTATTGTGAGTTGCCACACTGGCGTAGTTCGCTAGCAATGAAGCAACGTTGATAGACATGGGGGAAGTTGCTGGGGACCGGTTAATGTATAATGGATTGCTTCAGGGGCTGGCAGCAGGTTGATGGGCCGAATGGGTGGCAATAAACAGATGGGCTGGCAGCAGGTTGATGGGCCGAATGGGTGGCAATAAACAGATGGGCTGGCAGGAGGTTGATGGGCTGAATGGGTGGCAATAAACAGATGGGCTGGCAGGAGGTTGATGGGCTGAATGGGTGGCAATAAACAGATGGGCTGGCAGGAGATTGATGGGCTGAATGGGTGGCAATAAACAGATGGGCTGGCAGGAGGTTGATGGGCTGAATGGGTGGCAATATACAGATGGGCTGGCAGGAGGTTGATGGGCTGAATGGGTGGCAAAACAGATGGGCTGGCAGGAGGTTGATGGGCTGAATGGGTGGCAATAAACAGATGGGCTGGCAGGAGATTGATGGGCTGAATGGGTGGCAATATACAGATGGGCTGGCAGGAGGTTAACAGGATGCTGGGCTGAGTGGGTGGTAAGCAGATGGGCTAGCAGGGGATTGATGGGCAGAATGGCAAAGAGATTACACCCTGCCCATGAACTCACTGACCTGTGAATGCTTCCATCCATGGTTTGATTTCTCCCATGCAGAAGCTGACACCACCTCGGAGGTCCCGACCACAGCTCCAGTCTACTCCCCCTCCACCTTTGACCCAGCGAGCTTCATCGGTGGAATGGTGCTGGTTCTAGGCGCAGAGGCAGCGTTTTTCTTTGCAATCAAGTTCTTCAAAGCTCGGGACGGGACCTACCAAACGCTGTAAGCATCAACCATGCATGGCATGACGTCTTGCTGTGCTTCTGTGCAACTCCCCCTAGCCTTTTTTTGTCTTTGTGCTTGCTGACATCGTCTAGCTCATCTTGTAGTAGCTTTGCACTGTGTGTGTCTTCATTCATTAAACTTGTTCCTGCTTATTCTACTGCATTAATTGCATTTCCTGATGGAACTTCATTGAGGGGCCAAGATAGAACTCAGACACACTGTCAACTCGAGGTTTCAGTCAAAGTTTAGAACTAAAACATGTACGCTTCATAAGTGATAGGTACAGAATTAAGGCCGTTCAGCCCATCAAGTCTACCCCACCATTCAATCATGCCTGACCCGTCACCTATCCATGTTCCCCACAGATGCTGCCTGACCCGCTGAGTTACTCCGGCACTCTGTGAAACGTCACCTATCCATGTTCTCCACAGATGCTGCCTGACCCGCTGAGTTACTCCAGCAACTCTATGAGCTAAGGAACCTATCCAACTTTTCCACAGAAATCCTTTTGGAAATAGGCAAGTTATCGGGCCGAAGCATTACGGGTTTAAGGAAATAAACGTTTCGCCGATTTCCCTAGCTCCATAGAAATAGCTGCCGTTTCCCGCTGAAACCCTTACGGCACTCAGCCCGAAACGTCACCTATCCTTTTCTCCACAGATGCTGCCTGACCCGCTGAGTTACTCCAGCACTCTGTGAAACGTCACCTATCCATGTTCTCCACAGATGCTGCCTGACCCGCTGAGTTACTCCAGCACTTTGTGAAACGTCACCTATCCATGTTCTCCACTGAAATAAAAGAGCAAGGGATTTGGTGAACACTGCAGAAAACCCAGTTGAATTTCTGCATGGAGATAGTGGATTCATTCAGCTTACTAAACCGTGCCACTGCACCATTCTTAATGCTGGAGCTGCTCTATCCACCTATTACTCACCAGGTTTTGCCCTGTTTCCCCCCCCCAACTCCCCCCCCCCCCCCCCCCCTCCCCCCCCCCCCCCCCCCCCCCCCCCCCCCCCCCGACTCCGAGTTCCTCCAGCAATTTGTGTCGACTCAAGATTGCAACACCTGACAGTTGTTCATGAGGTCATAAGTGCTAGGAGCAGAATTAGGCCATTCGTCCCATCGAGTCTACTCCGCCATTCAATCATAGAAACATAGAAACATAGAAATTAGGTGCAGGAGTAGGCCATTCGGCCCTTTGAGCCTGCACCGCCATTCAATATGATCATGGCTGATCATCCAACTCAGTATCCCGTACCTGCCTTCTCTCCATACCCTCTGATCCCCTTAGCCACAAGGGCCACATCTAATTCCCTCTTAAATATAGCGTAAGTTTCTATAAGATCCCCTCTCAATCTTCTAAATTCTAGAGAGTATAAACCAAGTCTATCCAGTCTTTCTTCATAAGACAATCCTGACATCCCAGGAATCAGTCTGGTGAACCTTCTCTGCACTCCCTCTATGGCAATAATGTCTTTCCTCAGATTTGGATCCAGTCGTGGCTGATCTATCTCTCCCTCCTAAACCCATTCTCCTGCCTTCTCCCCATAAACTCTTGTCAACCGTAAATGGCTCAGACAGGCGTGTGACAGAGTTATTACAAGATGGAGGGGTCGGGTGGAGTGGGGTGGGGTGGGTGGGGTGGGGGGGGGGGGGGGGAGTGTAGTGGGGTGGAGTGTGCAGTGATTATTTTTTGTAATTGTCCTCTCTGCATGAGAAGGTTTAACATAGCGAGGGGCCGTGTTTGTTGTAAGTGGCGCTGTTCAAGTTTGTGCAATGTGCTGTCCGCTTCATTTGTCTCTCTCTCTGTTTTGTTTGAACCCTTTACATGCTGCCAGCAGTGAGGAGGGCCAGTAGATTGTGTCAGGCTTGGCTCCACCACCGGCTTGCTGTAAATGAAACTAACCTGCCTTGCAGATGACCAGCAACAATCAGTTCTGTTTTGTGATCATGATTTGGGGTGCAGTTTCGTTTTGCTGTGTATTTAAATTCTTAAACTTTGAATGTGGTTTGCATTTACAGGCAGGTTGTTTTATTTTTTTAATAAGCTCCATATTTAAAGATGATTGTTACTATCTGCCTTGAATTAATTGGTCTCACATGCCTGTGACGGGCTGGGACTTTGATAATCTGCATTAACCATTAACAAGTTGACCTTTTCTTAACCATTGGTTCCTAACAAAACTTTTAGAACTTTTAAGCCTTTTAAAGTGAGTTTGTAGTTGTGTTAATCATGGTTCTGTAATGGTCTGTAGACTAGAGTGTTGAACTGTGCGCAGCGGGTAGAGCTGCTGCCTCACAGCACCAGAGACCCCGGTTCCACCCTGAGCACTGGTGCTCTCTGTGTGGAGTTTGCACGTTCTCTGTGACTGGGTGGGTTTTCCCCGAGGTGCTACAGTTTCCTCCTACATCCCAAAGGCATGTGGGTTTGTAGGTAAAATTTCTGTAAAATTTTTAATTGTCGTGTGTGTGCGTGTGTGTGTGTGCGTGCGTGTGTGTGCGTGTGTGTGTGTGTGTGTGTTGTGTGTTTTATCGGCTTGTCTGCGCAGACTAGGTGGGCCGAAGGGCCTGTTTCTGCGCTGTGTCTCTACACTAAAGGGAGATGGCCTCCATTGCAGCCTGCGTTCTGACCTCTGTAAATTGCCCCTAGTGTGCAGGGAGTGGATGGGGAAGTGGGATAGTATAGAACAGGTGTGGACAGGTGATCGCTGGTCGGCATGGACTCGGTGGGCCGAAGGGAACTGTTTTCAATGCTGTATCTCTGAACTAAACTCAGCTAAACTTGTGAAAGTGCCTTGGTCTAGATCTGACTACAGTGAGATTTGTCTCCATCAGGGGAAGGCTTGTGGTCTCACCGAACCAGCTCCTCACACAGATGTAGGTTCTGCCCCAGAGGCTGGGAACAAACTCACTCTCTTGCTCGCCCCTCCCTCCCTCTGCACATTCCGAGCCTCTGCACGTCGCCTTTTCCCATGTAAAGCATCAGGATGAAGTTCTAGTAGCAGAATTTAGGCCATTCGACCCATCAAGTCCACTCTGCCATTCAATCATGGCTGATCTATCTCTCCCTCCTAACCCCATTCTCCTGCCTTCTCCCCATAACCCCTGACACCCGCACTAATCAAGAATCTATCCATCTCTGCCTTAAAAATATCCACTGACTTGGCCTCCACCTTGGCAATGAATTCCACAGATTCACCACCCTCTGGCTAAAGAAATTCCTCCTCATCTCTGTTCTAAAAGTCTGTCCTTTAATTCTGAGGCTGTGCCCTCTGGTCCTAGACTCTCTCACAAGTGGAAACATCCTCTCCACATCCACTCTATCCAAGCCTTTCACTATTCGGTAAGTTTCAATGAGGTCCCCACCCCCCACCCCCCTCGAACTTGTAAACTCCAGCGAGTACAGGCCCGGTGGTGTCAAATGCTCATCATGTGTTATTATATATAGGGTTTAGGTAGACAAAAATGCTGGAGAAACTCAGGGGGTGAGGCAGCATCTACGGAGCGAAGGAAATGGGCGACATTTCCGGCTTGATGCTGTTTGTCCAATCCTAAGAATTAGGAATTGGGATAACCAGGATGAAGTTGAGGCCAGATATCTGTCCCCACTGCCCCAAGCCCAGAGTCACGTACATCCTACGATGGCAGCTACAAACAATAGACTATAGGTGCAGGAGTAGGTCATTCGGCCCTTCGAGCCAGCACCGCCATTCAATGTGATCATGGTTGATCATCCCCAATCAATACCCCGTTCCTGCCTTCTCCCCTGACTCCGCTATTTTTAAGAGCCCTATCTAGCTCTCTCTTGAAAGCATCCAGAGAACCGGCCTCCACCGCCCTCTGAGGCAGAGAGTTCCACAGACTCACCACTCTCTGTGAGAAAAAGTGTTTCTTCGTCTCCGTTCTAAATGGCTTACTCCTTATTCCACACACTGGGGCCAATTTATAATTTTACCGAAAGCAGTTAACCTGCAAACCTGCGGGTCTTTGGAGTGTGGGGGGAAACCAGAGCACCCGGAGAAAACCCACGCAGGTCACGGGGAGAACGTGCAAACTCCGTGCAGACAGCACCCGTGGTCAGGATCGAACCCGGGTCTCTGTCGCTGTGAGGCAGCAACTCTACCGCTGCACCACCGTGCCGGCCCTATCCTGCCCTGTTTATGTTCTAATCCCAGACCCACAAAAAGTGTAGATGGTCGACCCTTAACTGGCTGATGAGACTGAATGGTCCTGACAAATCTTGCACTAAACATTATTCCCTTTTATCCTGTATCTGTACACTATGGACGGCTCGATTGTAATCATGTATTGCCTTTCCGCTGACTGGTTAGCGCGCAACTAAAGCTTTTCACTGTACCTCGGTACACAGGACAATAAGCTAAAGACCCAAACCATCACCTATCCGTGTTCTCCTTAAGAACATGTTGAGTGTTTTTTTTTTTAAACATTAACTTAATGAGGTGAACTGTAATCTACCAAAGATAGACACAAAATGCTGGAGTCACTCAGCGGGTGAGGCAGCATCTCTGGAGAGAAGGAATGGGTGATGTTTCGGGTCAAGACCCTTCATCAGACTGACGGTCCTACCAAGGTGGAATTTGATCAGCTTGAGTTCCCTGGAGTCAAGTCAAGTCAAGTTTATTTGTCACATACACATACGAGATGTGCAGTGAAATGAAAGTGGCAATGCTCGCGGACTTTTGTGCAAAAGACAAACAACAAAACAACCAAACAAATTATAAACACAATCATAACACACATATTCTTTTACATAATAAATAATGGAAGGAAAAATGTTCAGTAGAGTTAGTCCCTGGTGAGATAGGCGATTACAGTCCGAATTGCTGTGTCTGAAGTTTCATAGTCTACACTGTGTTTCCCAAAATGTGTAAAAAGTGTTTGGAGTTACATTGCAAATGTTGCAGCTTCCACTATGCTTTGTTGAAGTCATAGAGTGATACAGCATGGAAACAGGCCCTTCAGCCCAACATGCCCACACCGGCCAACATGCCCACACCGGCCAACATGCCCCATCTACACTAGTCCCACGTGCCTGCATTTGGCCCATATCCCTGCAAACCTGTCCTATCCATGTACCTGTCTAACTGATGCCCCTGTCCCACTGGGGAAATCTGAACGGAAACCTCTGGAGACTTTAATAATAATAATAATAAATGTTATTTATGGGCGCCTTTCAAGAGTCTCAAGGACACCTTACAAAAATTTAGCAGGTAGAGGAAAAACATGTAAGGGGAATGAAATAAATAGTAGAGACATGACTAGTATACAAAGTAAAGACAGAATTCAATTCAAAACACAATATGAGGCAATTCAAGCACAGATGAAAAGGGAGGGGGACGTGGGGCTAAGGATAGGCAGAGGTGAAGAGATGGGTCTTGAGGCGGGACTGGAAGATGGTGAGGGACACGGAATTGCGGATCAGTTGGGGGAGGGAGTTCCAGAGCCTGGGAGCTGCCCTGGAGAAGGCTCTGTCCTCAAAACTGCGGACTTAGGAAGCCTGAACGGAAACGTCTGGAGACTTTGTGCCCCACCCAAAGTTTCTGTGCGGTTCCCGGAGGTTTTTGTCAGTCTCCCTACCTGCTTCCGCTACCTGCAACCTCCGGGAACCGCACGGAAACCTTGGGTGGGGCGCAAAGTCTCCAAAGGTTTCCGTTCAGGCTTCCTAAGTGGGACGGGGGCATGATTCTTCAACGTTGGGATAGTCCCAGCCTCAACTACCTCCTCCGGCAGCTTCTTCCATACACCCACCGCCCTTTGTGTGAGATTCCCCTCATCTGTGTTTGCAGAAACAGGTGCTGTTTGTCAAACCCTCTACTGTTCAACTGCAATGATAAGTCTGTTTGCAAATTAAACCGAAAACCTCCTGTGTTCTATTGGAATAGGATCTGATCTAAAGACGGAGGCAATGCTTGAAGCGGCCAAACAGAAAGTGCAAAACTGCAAACATTTAATAAGCGAAGTTCTCCACAGTAATGTCCACATTTGTGCAGCATTTCACGGGAGCGATGGCCTCTTTGGCTTTTGACACGGTGAATGTAACTGGTGACCATGGCAAGAGAACGCTGGTGACTAGTCTTTGCGTTGGTCCTCAAGAGCCAATATGCACCTGGACCCTTATGCAAGAACATCCAGTAATGGCTCGACTTAACTATTGGGCCTGACCCCATAAAATGCAGCCCTTTTATATATCGCCTGTTGTTCCTTTGAATAGTTTTAACAAATTAATTGTGAATCTCAATAACTTATCGTGATGATGTAAATGTATTGGCTCCTGAAACTTTGCACAAAGGTATCTCTTCCAGAGAAGTCAAGGTGACAAGATTTGTCCCATTGTCCAATGTCGGATTAGTTCCATCCCATTTGGAATGGTCTGCTACATGCTAGCAAGCTCCACTAAGCATCTCCTGTGCATATTGTAGGTTCATTAGTATTAATAGCAGAATAAGGCCATTCGACAAATCGTGTCTACTCTACTGTTTGATCATGGCTGGTCTATCTCTCCCTCTCAACCCCATTCTCCTGCCTTCTCCCCAAAATCCCTGACACCCGCACTAATCAAGAATCTACCTATCTCTGCCTTAAAAATATCCATTGACTTGGACCTTCTGTGACAATGAATTCCACAGATTCACCACCCTCTTTAACCAAATAAATTCCTCCTCATCTCCTTCCTAAAGGTACGTCCTTTTATTCTGAGGCTGTGTGTGCCCTCTGGTCCTAGACTCTCCCACTAGTAGAAACCATATAACAATTACAGCACGGAAACAGGCCATCTCGACCCTTCTAGTCCGTGCCGAACACATAATCTCCCCTAGTCCCATATACCTGCGCTCAGACCATAACCCTCCATTCCCTTCCCGTCCATATAACTATCCAATTTATTTTTAAATAATAAAAACGAACCTGCCTCCACCACCTTCACTGGAAGCTCATTCCACACAGCCACCACTCTCTGAGTAAAGAAGTTCCCCCTCATGTTACCCCTAAACTTCAGTCCCTTAATTCTCAAGTCATGTCCCCTTGTTTGAATCTTCCCTACTCTCAGTGGGAAAAGCTTTTCCACGTCAACTCTGTCTATCCCTCTCATCATTTTAAAAACCTCTATCAAGTCCCCCCTTAACCTTCTGCGCTCCAAAGAATAAAGCCCTAACTTGTTCAACCTTTCTCTGTAACTTAGTTGCTGAAACCCAGGCAACATTCTAGTAAATCTCCTCTGTACTCTCTCTATTTTGTTGACATCCTTCCTATAATTAGGCGACCAAAATTGTACCCCATACTCCAGAATTGGCCTCACCAATGCCTTGTACAATTTTAACATTACATCCCAACTTCTATACTCAATGCTGTGATTTATAAAGGCCAGCACACCAAAAGCTTACCAAGAAACATTTTTTTTTTAAATATTTCAAAATAGACTTTATTCAGGTAATAAATATAAACAATACGTGAACTGTGCAAAAAATTCATCCGACATTTTCGGAGGCGAAACAAATTGTTCAATACAGTGTTTATACATTTCTCAGATTTCACAAATCTGTCCCCCACCCGTGCCAGTCCCCCTCTCTCTCTCCCTCTCTCTCCCCCTCCTCTACCATTCCATAACAACTCAACAGTTCAGAAGGAGAAGGTAGACAAAAATGCTGGAGAAACTCAGCGGGTGCAGCAGCATCTATGGAGCGAAGGAAATAGGTAACGTTTCGGGCCGAAACCCGGAAGGGTTTCGGCCCGAAATGTTGCCTATTTCCTTCAGGGTTTCGGCCCGAAACGTTGCCTATTTCCTTTGCTCCATAGATGCTGCTGCACCCGCTGAGTTTCTCCAGCATTTTTGTCTACCTTCGATGTGACCACATCCTCTCCGCATCCACTCTATCCAGGGCTTTCAAATGAATGAAATACTTTAAACGCCTGGTGTATTTAATTAAAATGTATTGCTCAACTCGGAGTGTTGCGATATCTCTTGCACTAGTGGGACAATGGAAGCACAGCCTGGTCTTGCAATGGTTTAATGGTCCATTTGTGCTGTGGTTCAGTTATTGAAGACTCTACTGATATTCCAATGCTCTCTTCTCTTCCCTCCTCGCCCACCCAAGTAACTGATGCTCCAGTGGACCTGCTGCTCACTCAGCCCCAGGTGAATGTAAACACTCTTTAATTCTTCATCCTCACATTGGTCAAAGCTGCTGCATGCTGCTCCAGCCCTCAAATGATAACTGTTGGAGGTACTTTGATCTCTCTCCATCTCCCTCTCCATCTCCCTCTCCTCTCCATCTCTCTCTCCCTCTCTCTCTCCATCTCCCTCTCCATCTCTCTCTCTCTCTCTCTCCATCTCTCTCTCTCCCTCTCTCTCTCTCTCTCTCTCTCTCTCTCTCTCTCTCTCCCTCTCTCCATCTCTCTCTCCCTCTCTCTCTCTCTCTCTCTTTCCCTCTCTCTCTCTTTCTAAAGGGTTTCGGCCCGAAACGTTGCCTATTTCCTTCAGGGTTTCGGCCCGAAACATTGCCTATTTCCTTCGCTCCATAGATGCTGCTGCACCCGCTGAGTTTCTCCAGCACTTTTGTCTACCTTCGATTTTCCAGCATCTGCAGTTCCTTCTTAAATACTGACAAAATGCATTTACAATTCTTTGGTCAAAAACTGGGCCACCCCTTTGGTGTTGGTAATACCACCAGACACACATAGCATCTTGTTGTGGGCAGTAGTATTTGTGATGAAGCATGTATGTATGTATGTATGTGTGGGTGCGGTGTTTGGGGCCTTGCATCTTGCTCGTAGATCCCTTGGTTGTCTCAATATCCTGTGGTTACCGGAGTTTAGTTTAGAGATTAGTTTAGCGCGGAAACAGGCCCTTTGGCCCAACGAGTCCGTGCCGGCCAGCGATCCCCGCAAATTAACAACACCGCACACGCGCGCACACGCACACACACGCACACGCACACGCTAGGGACAATGTTACATTTTGTCCCAAGCCAACAAACCTGCACATGTGGGAGGAAATCGAAGATCTTGGAGAAAACCAATCATGAGGAGAACGTGCAAACTCCGTATAGACAGCACCCGTAGTCCGGGTTGGATCCCCGGGTCTCTGGCGCCGTGAGGCAGCAACTCTACCGCTGCGCCACCGTGCCGATGTTCCACTTATTGTGTGAGCGCATGCATTTAGTTGACCCACTTAGTCATAGAGTGATACAGCAAGGAAACAGGCCCAACCTGCCCACACCGACCAACATGGCCCCATCTACACTAGTACCAGCTGCCTGCGTTTGGCACCACACCCCTCGAAACTTGCCCAACCCTTGTATCTGTCTAAGTGTCTCTTAAAAGTTGTGATAGAAACGGCATCAACTACCAGCTCGTTACATTACGCCCAACACCCTTTGTATGAAAAAAGTTTTCCCTGAAAGGATTCCAATTAAATCTTTTCCCCTTAAACCTACGTCAGAGGATTTGCGATTCCTCTACTGTGGCTAAAAGACTCGATCTATTCTTCTCGTTTTCCTATACACCTCTATAAAGTCAGACTTCAACCTCTCCCTCCAGCGCTCCGAAACTCACTCACCGCTCATCCTCTCACTGACCCCTCGTTGGTGAGTCGCTTCCACCTAATCAACTCTTGTGTTGTGTTCTCTTGTTCCTGTCTTGTGACAAAGTTCACGGTTTCAGATCCGGGATGAATCTGTCCTTGTGTAAAGCTGTTGACCACTTTGTCTATGACTGCTGTACCTTAAATCCCTCTGGAAATGGCAGGAACAATGTTGCTCCAGGATATTGCCAGCGATCAGGACGGGCTTCTTGCAACGGGCGGCAGCAAAGACTAGTATTAATTTCCTGAGTGATGTTTTATGGTTTTCAATAAATGATATTTTGTTGTTCGAGAGTCCTGTGTCATTTCTTGTACCGCTAGAATTGTGGCTTGTACACGCCGGAATTTAGAAGATTGAGGGGGGATCTTACAGAAACAGTATCTAACCTGTCCAATCCGTTAAGAATTTGCTGTTTTTAAGTTGCAGTAGTTAGCGAAGGATGGCTTGTACTCGCTGGAAGTTAGAAGATCGAGAGGGGATCTTATAGAAACTTACAAAATTCTTAAGGGGTTGGACAGGCTAGATGCAGGAAGATTGTTCCCGATGTTGGGGAAGTCCAGAACAAGGGGTCACACAGTTTAAGGATAAGGGGGAAATCTTTTAGGACCGAGATGAGGAAAACATTTTTTTTTACATACAGAGAGTGGTGAATCTGTGGAATTATCTGCCACAGAGGGTAGTTGAGGCCACACAGTTCATTGGCTATATTTAAGAGGGAGTTAGATGTGGCCCTTGTGGCTAAAGGAATCAGGGGGTATGGAGAGAAGGCAGCTTCAGGATACTGAGTGGATGATCAGCCATGATCATATTGAATGGCGAATGGTGCAGGCTCGAAGGGCCGAATGGCCTACTCCTGCACCTATTTTCTATGTTTCTCCTGCAAGATTGGGTTGTCTGGGGGGGAGGGGGGGGGGGGGGGGGGGGTGATGATTAGGCTGGAAATAAACTCTGGCGGGGCAAGTAATTTGATTTCAGCTGGGGGGGGTCACTTCATGTGGGGGTCTCAAGTCACAACCCGAAACGTCGCCTATTTCCTTCGCTCCACAGATGCTGCCTCACCCGCTGAGTTTCTCCAGCATTTTTGTCCACCTACAGTGTTGGAGGAACTCAGCGGGTCAACTTAGTGGGTCATGACTTCCCGGCACATTGCCTCGGTCTGCTCTGAAGCCAACATCCTTATTTCTGATCACTCTTTATTTTGAAGGTAGACACAAAATGCTGGAGTATCTCAGCTGCATCTCCCTCTCTCCAGAGATGCTGCCTGTCCCGCTGAGTTACTCCAGCATTTTGTGTCTACCTTCGATTCAAACCAGCATCTGCAGTTCTTTCCTACACAAACTCTTTATTTCATTGCCTTTGTGATTACTCTGAGCTCATAAATTCATGTGATCGGTGCAAAATTAGGCCATTCGGCCCACTGTCTACTCTGCCATTCAATCAATCTCTCCCTCCCAACCCCATTCTCCTGCCATCACCCCATAACCTCTGACACCCGTACTAATCAAGAATCTATCAATCTCCGCCTTAAAAATATGCATTGACTTGGCCTCCACAGCCGTCTGTGGCAATGAATTCCACAGATTCTTTCAGTCCAGCCTCCCCACCGATCTTTCCAGATGTTCACCCGTGGTCAGGGTCTCCCGAACACCCGCAGTCACTGCCACGGGCGACCCGGTGCTCAGCCTCTCACGCCGGGATGATGGAACACCGACGCCGAACCTCGACGGAGAACATCCTCAGCGGCCCGGACCTCCAGATCAGCCGCCTCCCACCGCAGTCCGTGGCTCCCAAAGTCCACGGGCTGCGCCAATCCAGTAGGTAGGTCGCTGGGGGGGGGCGAGGACTCGACTCGACTCGAATAATAGTCGTATTCTCTCCAGGAAGCAACTGGAGGACAGTATCCCCCTTACCGTACCCACTTCCCCCACATAATAACATTAAAAAACCCCACAGAAAACGCTCTTCAACATAACAAAAAAACAAAAAGATACCGGACTGAAGGCGGAGGCTGCAGGCAACAGCGCCCAATGTTGGGCGAGTCCAGAACCAGGGGCCACAGTCTTAGAATAAAGGGGAGGTCATTTAACACGGAGGTGAGAAAAAACTTTTTCAGCCAGAGAGTTGTGAATTTATGGAATTCCCTGCCACAGAGGGCAGTGGAGGCCAGGTCACTGGATGGATTTAAGAGAGAGTTAGATAGAGCTCTAGGGGCTAGTGGAGTCAAGGGATATGGGGAGATGGCAGGCACGGGTTACTGATTGTGGACGATCAGCCATGATCACAATGAATGGCGGTGGTGCTGGCTCGAAGGGCCGAATGGCCTCCTCCTGCACCTAGTTTCTATGTTTCTATGTTATGTTTGATTCAGGTCTGCTGCACAGGCTGTGTCCAGTAGGAGTCAGTGTTGTTCCACTCTGCCTCTGTGAAGCTAACTCCGTTACACGTCAAACTGTAGCAGGTCCACACAACCGTTACACTTCAGCGTTGCTTGTTCTCACATTCTGTTGCACTTCAGATGCAAATGTTTGTTTTAATTAAAATATTTGATTGTTTTGGTTCTTCCCTTTGTCGATCCAAGTGGAGTTTCTGAGTGAAGCCCCGGTGGTGCAGCGGGTAGAGCTGCTGCCTCACAGCGCCAGAGACCCGGGTTCGATCCTGACCTCGGCTAGAGAACGTACAAACTCCGTACAGACAGCACCCGTAGTCAGGATCGAACCCGGGTCTCTGGCGCTGTGAGGCAGCAGCTCTACCGCTGTGCCACCGTGTTTGATTGGAGAGTGAGTGTACAAACAATGCTTGTCACTATAGGTTACACAAAAAAGCTGGAGAAACTCAGCGGGTGCAGCAGCATCTATGGAGCGGAGGAAATAGGCAACGTTTCGGGACGAAACCCGGAAGGAAATAGGCAACGTTTCGGGACGAAACCCGGAAGGGTTTCGGCCCGAAACGTTGCCTATTTCCTTCGCTCCATAGATGCTGCTGCACCCGCTGAGTTTCTCCAGCTTTTTTGTGTAACCTTCGATTCTCCAGCATCTGCAGTTCCCTCTTAAACACACTTGTCACTATATCTCGGTACAAGTGACAACAATGAACTGGGGCCCGTTGGCAGCTTGTTTGTGGCGGGAGCAGATTTGCCACGAGGAGTTTCACCTTCTGCAATTATCTGACCCGTCAGGACTTGTGGAAAGTAGAAACGTACAAAATTCTTAAGGGGTTGGACAAGCTAGATGCAGGAAGATTGTTCCCGATGTTGGGGAAGTCCAGAACAAGGGGTCACAGTTTAAGGATAAGGGGGAAATCTTTTAGGACCGAGATGAGAGAAACATTTTTCACACAGAGAGTGGTGAATCTCTGGAATTCTCTGCCTAAAAGATTTCCCCCTTATCCTTAAACTGTGACCCCTTGTTCTGGACTTCCCCAACATCGGGAACAATCTTCCTGCATCTAGCCTGTCCAACCCCTTAAGATTTTTGTAAGTTTCTATAAGATCCCCCCTCAATCTTCTAAATTCTAGCGAGTACAAGCCGAGTCTATCCAGTCTTTCTTCATATGAAAGTCCTGACATCCCAGAAATTAGTCTGGTGAACCTTCTCTGTACTCCCTCTATGGCAAGAATGTCTTTCCTTAGATTAGGAGACCAAAACTTACGTAATACTCCAGGTGTGGTCTCACCAAGACCCTGTACAACTGCAGTAGAACCTCCCTGCTCCTATACTCAAATCCTCAAAACGTTGCCTATTTCCTTCGCTCCATAGATTCTGCCACACCCGCTGAGTTTCTCCAGCACTTTTGTCTACCCCAGCTTGAAGACCTTTCCATGTTTTCATCCCGACGGTGACCTTATTCAACGGAATCTGAAGCAAAACAAACTAACCCAGAAGTCAATGCTGAGAGCCTCAGGCAAGGTTGCTTTGCAGAAGTTACACAATGCACAAGTATTTGCAGCGTGGAGTACAAAAACACCAGAAGAATTGTTTTGAAATAGGTCAACATTTCCTATGCAGCTTGGAAAAAGTTTCATCTGAAAGTTGATGGCAGGAATTCGAACCTGATCTATCACAGATGGGAGTTGTGACAATTGGATTTTGTTTCCTTTAAAACATAACTTTTACTGAGAATCAAAGTTAGGCTGTTGGAAATTATTTTTAAAATTCACTGATTAATTATTTCTCTTGTCAAAGGAAAATAGAAACATAGAAACATAGAAAATAGGTGGAGGAGTAGGCCATTCGGCCCTTCGAGCCTGCACCGTCATTCAATATGATCATGGCTGATCATCCAACTCAGAATCCTGTTCCTGCCTTCTCTCCATATCCCCTGATCCCTTTAGCCACAAGGGCCACATCTAACTCCCTCTTAAATATAGCCAATGAACTGGCCTCAACTACCCTCTGTGGCAGAGAATTCCAGAGATTCACCACTCTCTGTGTGAAAAAAGTTTTCCTCATCCTGGTTCTAAAAGATTTCCCCCTTATCCTTAAACTGTGACCCCTTGTTCTGGACTTCCCCAACATTGGGAACAATCTTCCTGCATCTAGCCTGTCCAACCCCTTAAGAATTTTGTAAGTTTCTATAAGATCCCACCTCAATCTTCTAAATTCTAGCGAGTACAAACCGAGTCTATCCAGTCTTTCTTCATATGAAAGTCCTGACATCCCAGGAATCAGTCTGGTGAACCTTCTCTGTACTCCCTCTATGGCAATAATGTCTTTCCTCAGATTAGGAGACCAAAACTGTGTGCAATACTCCAGGTGTGGTCTCACCAAGACCCTGTACAACTGCAGTAGAACCTCCCTGCTCCTGCTCCAATTCTGCTTCACAAGTTCACAAGTGATATCACCCATCACACCACATCGTTTCCATTTTGCCATCTGGGAAGAGGTACTGGAACATCAGCTGCAGAACTAGCAGGATGCTCCACAGCTTCTTCCCACAGGCAATAAGACTGGTTAACGGACTGTGTCCCCACCCCATCCATCATTCACCAACACATCTAACCTCGCCCATACTTTGACAGCTAGACGCCTGTCAAAGCAAAGCCACTGTTTGGTCTGAATGTCTGTTTTTAGTTTAATTTTTAAGTCTATTTTAGATATGTTAATTTTAAAGGTGTATGTACTTATTCTGCTTTTATTAACTGCACTGACGGGAACTGATTGGGAAACAATTTTTTCGTTTCCTCTGTGTATGTAAGTACTCAGTGAAAATGACATTAACGTAAATACTGAATACTGATAGGAGCAGAATTAGGCCATTCGGCCCATCAAGCCTACTCCACCGTTCACACATGGCTGATCTATCTCCCCCTCTCAACCCCATTCTCCTGCCTTCTCCCCATAACCCCTGACACCTGTTTATGGAGATATTGGCCACTGAAATCACAAATCAAAACTCAGAAATCAGACTGAAAATAAACCAGAATGGGATCTTGAGCACACATCAAAGTGCTGTGGTCAACGGGTCAGCGGGTCAGGCAGCAACTGCGGAGGGAATGGACAGACATTTCAGGTCGAGACCCTTCTTTCTATCTCATAGAAACAAGGAACTACAGATGCCGGTTTACCCAAAAGGACACAAAGCGCTGGAGCCTGAAACTGTAACGTCCAGGCTCAGGAACAGCTTCTTCCCTACAGCCATCAAGCTATTAACAACTAGTTTTCTCTTCGCCTGCTATGTACTATGTTGACATCATCACATATTCTGCTGTGCTGCAGCAAGTAAGAGTTTCATTGTCCCATCCGGAACATATGACAATAAAACACTCTTGATGGGATGAATGGCCGCATTCTGCTCCGATAACTTACGGTCTTGTTCAACTATTTGTTGCAACTTCTAATATGTGATCATACTGTGGAGTGTTTAATAAACAGTGTGACTAGATGCAGGAAGATTGTTCCCGATGTTGGGGAAGTCCAGGACAAGGGGTCACAGCTTAAGGATAAGGGGGAAATCCTTTAAAACCGAGATGAGGAGAACTTTTTTCACACAGAGAGTGGTGAATCTCTGGAACTCTCTGCCACAGAGGGTAGTTGAGGCCAGTTCATTGGCTATATTTAAGAGGGAGTTAGATGTGGCCCTTGTGGCTAAGGGGATCAGGGGGTATGGAGAGAAGGCAGGTACGGGATACTGAGTTGGATGATCAGCCATGATCATATTGAATGGCGAATGGTGCAGGCTCGAAGGGCCGAATGGCCTCTACTCCTGCACCTAATTTCTATGTTTCTATGTTTCTATGTTTGACATCATCACATATTCTGTTGTGTTGCAGCAAGTAAGAATTTCATTGTCCCACCCGGAACATATGACAATAAAACACACTTGATGGGATGAATGGCCGCATTCTGCTCCGATAACTTACGGTCTTGGTCAACTATGTGTTGCAACTTCTAATTTGTGATCATACTGTGGATCACACAGGATCTTTGCTGTGGAGTGTTTAATAAACAGTGTGCTTGGAGGCCCAGTGAGTGAGTGAGCTGGTTGCATTGCTGACAGTCAATGCATCAATTAATTCTCAGGCACCTTTCGCCTCTTAACTCGCTTAACCTTCACAGCCGCTAGAGTTGCAATTGGTGCAGCCCGGCGCGGGGCGGCCCCTTTAAGAGCCGGGGGGGACGCGGTGCGTGCCGGGAGTTGTAGTTCCATCTGCAGGGCTACGCGGCCGTCACTGCGCATGTGGGTCAACGGAGAACTACAACTCCCAGAAGGCCACCGCTGCGAGCGGACATGCGCAGCGGCGGAAAACTGTATCAAAAAAGTTGCATCAGCTGGGGCGGTGAGTTGTGTTTGTTGCAACTTCATGTCCAGTGGCCGGGGATTCCCCAGCAGCGCCGGTAACCCCCCGCATCTTGCCCCCCCCCCCCTCTCCCCCCTCCCCCCTCTCCCTCTCCCTCGCTCCCTCCCCCCCCCTCTCCTTCCTCCTCTCCCCTCCCTCCCCCCCTCTCCCCCTCCCCTCTCTCTCTCCCCCCACTCCCCTCCCCCCCCCCCCCCCCCCTTCTCTCCCTCCCCCTCTCCCCTCCCCTCCCTCCCCCCCTCTCTCCCTCCCCCCCCCTCTCTCCCCCCCCCCCCTCTCTTTCCCCCCCCCCACATCTCTCCCCCTCCTCCCCCCCCTCTCCTCCCCCTCCCCCTCCCTCCCCCCCCTCCCCCTCCCCCCCCTCCCCCTCCCTCCCCCCCCCCCTCTCCCCTCCCCCCCCCTCCCCCCTCCCTCCCCCCCTCTCCCCCTCTCCCTCTCCCTCTCTCTCTCCCTCTCCCCCTTCTCTCTCCCTCTCTCTCTCCCCCTCTCTCTCTCTCTCCCCCCCCCCTCTCTCCCCCCTCCCCCCCTCTCTCCCCCCCCCCCCCCCCCCCTCTCCCCCCCCCCCCCCTCCCCCTCCCCATCTCTCTCTCCCCTCCTCCCCCCCCCCCTCTCTATTTCCCCCCTCTCTCCTCTCCCTCCCCCCCTCTCTCTCCCCCCCTCCTCTCCTCCTCTCCTCTCTCCTCTCCCCCTCTCTCCCTCCCCCCTCCCCCCCTCCCTCTCTCGTTCTCTCCCTTCCCCCCCCCTCTCCTCTCGTTCTCCCCTCCCCCCTCTCTCCTCCCTTCCTCTCTCGTTCTCCCCCTCTCTCTCTCTCCCCCCCCCTCTCTCTTCCTCTCCCTCCCTCTCTCCCCCCCCCCCCTCTCTCTCTCCCCCCTCTTCTCTCTCCCCTCTCTTTCTCTCTCCCCTCCCTCTCTTCCCCTCCTCCTTCCCTCTCCCTCTCTCCCCCTCCTCCCCTCCCTCCCCTCCCTCTCTCCTCCCTCTCTCTCTCCCCCCCCCCCCCCCCTCTCTCGATCATCTCCATCTTTCCCCCCACTCACCCCCTTTTCTCCCTCCCCCTTGTCTCTCTCCCTTTAGTCTGTGGAATTCTCTGCCTCAGAGGGCGGTGGAGGCAGGTTCTCTGGATGCTTTCAAGAGAGAGCTAGATAGGGCTCTTAAAATTAGCGGAGTCAGGGGATTTGGGGAGAAGGCAGGAACGGGGTACTGATTGAGGATGATCAGCCATGATCACATTGAATGGCGGTGCTGGTTCGAAGGGCCGAATGGCCTACTCCTGCACCTATTGTCTTTTCTCTCTCCCTCTTTGGGGTAGAGAGGGAGCTAAAGCTGCAGTGGTAATGCGCCGTATCTGGCATTAATGCAGCATCTCAGACCTATTGAAGGCTCTAATGCAACTCTTTAGATGTGTGGATGGGTTGTGTGCTAGATTTCTGTCGCATCCTAAGGGTTCTGACGCATGAATGCAACATCACAGTCGTGGTGTAAGGCGTTAATGCAACATTTTAGCATCATGTACGGCACAATGGAAATCTTACTTGCAACAGTCATACGAGCCTGGAAACTAAAGCCCGGGTTCACGAGCAGTTTCCTCCCAACAGCCATCAGGCTCTTGAACATTACAGACTTCAGCAGAGCCATACAGCGTGGAAACAGGCCCTTCGGTCCAACTTGCCCATGCTAACCAAGATGCCATGGAGTGTAGGAAGGAACTGCAGATAGATGCTGGTGTCTATCTTCTGGCCAACATGTCCCATCTACACTGGCCATTAAGGAAGAAGAGTAGTATTAGGCCATTCGGCCCATCAAGTCTACTCTGCCATTCCATCATGGCTGATCTATCTCTCCATCTCAACCCCATGCTCCTGCCTTCTCACCATAACCCCTGACACCTGTAGTCCCACCTGCCTGCGTTTGGCCCATATCCCTCCAAACCTCTCCTGTCTGCGTGGCATGACCAAACTAGACTCCAAACTCGGTCCTGCTTTAGGTTGCACTATTGCCTTTGGGGTTATTTGTTTTTTTATAAAATTATTGAGCTTCTAATTTGTGTTTATTATATAATGTATCGAGTATAGTGTTTACCAGCCGTGGTGCCGCTGCAAGCAAGAATGCCATTGGTCATTTGTGACACTGAAACATTCTTGTGACTTTGGGCAACATTAAGGTTTCTTGTTTCTGCCGCAGTTTCCGATGAGGTCTGGCTGCTGACTGAGCTGCGATGGAGCAGGAGGAGGAGAGCCAGGGTTGCGGTGGAGCTGCACTGGCGCCCCAGGTCCCGGCCACATGCGAGCTGAGAAAATGCGCTGAGTTGCTGCAGAGCCGGCAACGGGAGCGCAGGACGGCGGCCATGGACGGCGCTGCACGGGCGGTGCGCGGCTGCCTGGAGCAGGAGGGAGCGCAGGCTGAGCTGCAGCCACTCTTGCTGCTGCTCCTGCGCCTCTCCCGCAGCTGCCCCTTCGCAGACATCCGGGACAGGAGCGCAGGCATCCTGCGGGCTGTGCAGGTGAGTGAGTGCATGCACGGGTGCAGACACACGGGCACCAAGCACAGAAGTTGCATTGGGTAAGGTTATAAGTTCATATAGGAGCAGAATTTAGGCCATTCGGCCCATCTCCCCCCTAACCCCATTCTCCTGCCTTCTCCCCATCACCCCTGACTCCTGTACGAATCAAGTCTAATGGGTAGGTACACAAAAATACTCAGCGGGTGCAGCAGCATCTATGGAGCGAAGGAAAAATCTCCGAGTGAACGGGTGATCAGTTCTTGTGGATTCCGTGGGACTGTTTTGTGTCTGAACTAAATATAAATTCATGGAACCTATCTGGGTGACTGCAATCTTTCTTGGTATTTTGTTGAGGATCTAACAGAGGAAAAGGCCACGTTTGACCTTCCTTTTTGTATGAGGAACATTTTAAATGATAATTGGCCTATCGGGGAAACTCCCTGCCTGAGGTCATCTTTTGCCGGCCCTGCTTTGTCCTGGTCTTGCTCCAGTGCCCCCCTCTTCCACCCCCCTTGTCACACACAGTCAAGGGTCCATTGATGCTGCCTGACCCATTGAGTTACTCCTCCACACTTTGTGCCTATTCTATGTTAAATGATAATAACTTCATATGTCATAGATGGAGAATTAGGCCATTTGGCCCATCAATTCTACCCTGTCATTCAGTCATGGCTGATCTATCTCTCCCTCCTCACCCCATTCTCCTGCCTTCTCCCCGTAACCTCTGACACCCGTACTAATCAAGAATCTGACGATCTCCGCCTTAAAAATAACCAAACGAGCCATCCACAGCTATCTAGTTGCCAGAGGGCCTGTCGGGAAGAGTTGCCACAACATAATTACACATTTATATTGGGTTTGATAGTTTTACATCTATGGAGCGAAGGAAATGGGCAACGTTTCGGGCCGAAACCCTGAAAGGGTTTCGGCCCAAAACGTTACCTATTTCCTTCCTGAAGATTCAGATTGAGATTCAGATTCAATTTTAATTGTCATTGTCAGTGTACAGTACAGTGTACTGAAGGGTTTCGTCCCGAAACGTTGCCTATTTCCTTCACTCCATAGACGCTGCCTTACCCGCTGAGTTTCTCCAGCAGGTCGATAAAAGTGCTGGAGAAACTCAGCGGGTGCAGCAGCACCTGTGGAGCGAAGGAAATGGGCAACGTTTCGGGCCGAAACCCCTTCTTCTCCAGCACTTTTGTCTGCCTGAGAGGAGTGGGTTTTTTTTGTGATTACATGGGAAACTACAGGGGTATGATGGAGTAAAGGCAATGAAGAAAACAATGCACAAGAAATTGCAAAATAAATACATTCCTTTTAAGGCCCAGATACCCAGAAGGAAACGTGATTCATCTGTGGCTGATGAAACGTCAAGAGAGTATTACATTCAAGGAAGAGGCTTCTGAAATTGCCAGAAACAGCTGTTTGTCTGAGGATTGTGGAATTCAGCAAAGTGAATTGGTAACGACTGGCGCGGAGTAACTCAGCGGGTCAGGCAGCATCTGTGGAGAACACGGATAGGTGACGTTTCACAGAGTGCTGGAGTAACTCAGCGGGTCAGGCAGCATAGAAACATAGAAAATAGGTGCAGGAGTAGGCCATTCGGCCCTTCGAGCCTGCACTGCCATTCAATATGGTCATGGCTGATCATCCAACTCAGTATCCCATCCCTGCCTTCTCTCCATACCCCCTGATCCCTTTAGCCACAAGGGCCACATCTAACTCCCTCTTAAATATAGCCAATGAACTGTGGCCTCAACTACCTTCTGTGGCAGAGAATTCCACAGATTCATCACTCTCTGTGTAAAAATACTTCAGAGTGCTGGAGTAACTCAGTGGGTCAGGCAGCATCTGTGGAGAACATGGATAGGTGACGTTTCACAGAGTGCTGGAGTAACTCAGCGGGTCAGGCAGTATCTGTGGAGAACATGGATAGGTGACATTTCACAGAGTGCTGGAGTAACTCAGTGGGTCAGGCAGCATCTGTGGAGAACATGGATAGATGACGTTTTACAGAGTGCTGGAGTAACTCAGTGGGTCAGGCAGCATCTGTGGAGAACATGGATAGGTGACGTTTCACAGAGTGCTGGAGTAACTCAGTGGGTCAGGCAGCATCTGTGGAGAGAAGGGATGGGTGACGTTTTAGGTCGAGATTGGTGTTCTTCTTCTGCAGAAGAAGAACACCAATAGCCAGAAAAAGCAGCCTACCAGAGGACTGGGAGAAATTCCGAGTCCAGCAGAGGAGGACAAAGTGCTTAATAGGAGCAAGAAGAGCACTGCCATTCACTCTGATCATGGCTGATCATCCACAATCAGAACCCCGTTCCTGCCTTCTCCCCATATCCCCTGACTCCGCCATCTTTAAGAGCCCTATCTAGCTCTCTCTTGAAAATATCCAGAGAACCGGCCTCCACCGCCCTCTGAGGCAGAGAACTCCACAGACTCAATGCTTTATATTTCATGGTGGAGCTGCCGTTTGCTCAGTTGGGTCCAACCCCCACAGAGAGGGATGGGGGGGGGACATCTGGGGAGGATTTCATGCCCACTCTCGTCATTTTGTCCAGGTTACAGTATGTGCCGGAAGATGGGTGGTGGACCAGTACTATTGAGGCATTCCTACTGCCCAGTTGCATGCAGGGTCCAGCAGACAATAGAGTTTAATAATCTACTCATGTTGTGATGAATTCTGTCTGAATTACCAGCAGTGCTTGCATCGTTACAGTGTCAATGGACAATAGGTGCAGGAGTAGGCCATTCGGCCCTTCGAGCCAGCACCATTCAATGTGATCACGGCTGATCATCCCCAATCAGTACCCCGTTCCTGCCTTCTCCCCATATCCTCTGACTCCGCTATCTTTGAGACATCCTGGGGAAGTGGGCAGAATCTTGGATGCACCTTGTCAGGCCTGAAGAAGGGTTTCTGTAAAAAACTGTACGCAATACTCCAGGTGTGGTCTCACCAAGACCCTGTACACCTGCAGTAGAACCTCCCTGCTCCTATACTCAAATCCTTTTGCTATGAATGCTAACATACCATTCGCTTTCTTCACTTCACCACCTTTGATTCTGCAGAGTATTAGTGTTTAAGAAGGAACTGTGCAGATGCTGGAAAATCTAAGGTGGACAAAAGTGCTGGAGAAACTCAGTGGGTGCAGCAGCATCTATGGAGCGAAGGAAATAGGCAACGTTTCGGGCCGAAACCCGGAAGGGTTTCGGCCCGAAACGTTGCCTATTTCCTTCAGGGTTTCATCCCGAAAAGTTGCCTATTTCCTTCGCTCCATAGATGCTGCTGCACCCGCTGAGTTTCTCCAGCTTTTTTGTGTACCACCCAAATGTGACTGGAGTCTGGAGTTAGAAAATCTGGCTAATCTGTAGTTAGTAAAAAGTATATATTTAAATGCAATAAGAATATTCTTTGGTTGTTCGATATTAAATATTAGCCATGGTAATGCGTGTCAAGAATTGCTGGTGTTGTTCCAATCTCCATGCAGAGTGACTAATACATTTCAACCAAAATAAATGGCTCGGGTGGCGCAGCGGGTAGAGTTGCTGCCTCACAGCGCCAGAGGCCCAGGTTCGATCCTGACTACGGGTGCTGTCTGTACGGAGTTTTTGTACGTTCTCTCCGTGACCTGCGTGGGTTTTCTCCGGGCGCTCCGGTTTCCTCCCACACTCCAAAGACGTGCAGGTTTGTAGGTTAATTGGCTTTGGTAAAACTGTAAATTGTTCCCAGTGCGTGTAGGATGGTGCTAGTGTAGGGGGTGGTCGCTGGACGGCACAGACTCCGTCGGCCAAAGGGCCTGTTACCGCTCTATATCTCTAAGGTCCAGAGTCGTGTCTAAACTTGGAGCTGGACTTTCCCTACTGAAGTTCAATATTCTCTGCTATTGTGCTAATCTTTTGGCTGCAGCTCTAGATTAGTTAGCCAAGTCAGTCACAGTCATCTGAAAGACTGCTTTGTTTGTGGAATCTCTGCTGTCATAATCAAACTTTGATAAACGAGGAACTGAGCCATAATATTTCCAAGGCAAAGTCTTTCGCTGTAATGGGAGTGCTATCCTTTCTTTAACGTGGAGGGTGGAGGTGGTTTGCACCTCGGCTTGGATTCTTGGTAAGTTGGTTTGAGGTTAGGGCAGGGGACGGAGAAAAATGCCGGAGTAACTCAGAGGGTCGGGAGCATCTCTGGAGAAAAGGGATAGGTGACGTTTCTGGTCGAGACCCTTCTTCAAGCCATTCTTTCGGGTCTCGACAGTCTGGAAGAGGGAAACTTGAAGAGGTACAAAGAACAAATGAATGAAAGGGATTCAAAAGGACAAACCAAAGCCAGCTGTGATGATCTAGTAAAGGTGTTGTTTACACGGATATTAGTAAGGCATTCGATAACGTCCCTCATAGTAGGCTCAATAGACAATAGGTGCAGGAGTAGGCCATTCGGCCCTTCGAGCCAGCACCGCCATTCAATGTGATCATGGCTGATCATGCCCAATCAGTACCCCGTTCCTGCCTTCTCCCCATATCCCCTGACTCCGCTATTTTTCAGATTCAGATTCAGATTCAATTTAATTGTCATTGTCAGTGTACAGTACAGAGACAACGAAATGCATTAAGCATTGCTTTAAGCATTTTAAGAGCCCCATCTAGCTCTCTCTTGAAAGCATCCAGAGAACCTGCCTCCACCGCCCTCTGAGGCAGAGAATTCCACAGGCTCACAACTCTCTGTGAGAAAAAGTGTTTCCTTGTATCCGTTCTAAATGGCTTACCCCTTATTCTTAAACTGTGTGGCCCCTGGTTCTGGACTCCCCCAACATCGGGAACATGTTTCCTGCCTCTAGCGTGTCCAAGCCCTTAACAACCTTATATGTTTCAATGAGATATCCTCTCATCCTTCTAAACTCCAGAGTGTACAAGCCGTAGGCTCTTCTGGAAGATTAAGATACATGGGATCTGCAGTGACTAAAGGGCCTGTCCCACTTTCATGACCCCTGTCGAGTTTGCCCTTGACTCGTACTCGTAGTATGATAATCACGAGGTCGTAGGTAGGTCGTAGCAGGCGGTGATTCTAGTCGTAGGTACTTGTGGCATCAAGTAGGTCGGGGCATTTTTTTGAGCCTGATGAAAATTGTCCACGAGTAAAAAAAGTCGTGCATTTGGTCGTGAAAGTGGGACAAGCCCTTCAGTTTAATATTCAGATTAGAGATAGAACATAGAATATAAACCCTTTGCCCCACCGAAGTTTTTCACTGTACCTCAGTACACATGACACTGAACTACACGAGACACTAGTTCGATGTTGTCGAACTTTCTCCTCCACTCCCAGCACACTAAGGACCACGTTACAGAGGGTAATTAACCTACAAACACGCACGTCTTTGGGATGCAGGAGGGTCACGTTATACCTTCTATACTGCACTGTACACTGTGGACGGCACGAGTGTAATCATGTATTGTCTTCCCGCTGGCTGGTTAGCGAGCAACAAAAGCTTTTCACTGTACCTCGGTACACGGGACAATAATCTAAACTAGACTGGAACCGGTGGGAACCCAGGGAGAACGTGCAAACTCCACCACACAGACACAGTAGCCGAGGCTGGGATCGAACCAGGGTCTGGGGGCACTGTGAGACAACTCTACCGCTGCAGCGCCCTGCTGCCCTTTGCCATCTGCATACAGCGTTGGTCTGGTAGGGTCTGTCCCTGTGCTGCCCTGTTCTACGTCGAAAGGAAAGGTACACCAGTCATTGAAAGTAGGCATGCAGGTGCAGCGGGCAGTGAAGAAAGCGAATGGTATGTTAGCTTTCATAGCAAAAGGATTTGAGTATAGGAGCAGGGAGGTTCTACTGCAGTTGTACAGGGTCTTGGTGAGACCACACCTGGAGTATTGCGTACAGTTTTGGTCTCCAAATCTGAGGAAGGACATTATTGCCATAGAGGGAGTGCAGAGAAGGTTCACCAGACTGATTCCTGGGATGTCAGGACTGTCTTATGAAGAAAGACTGGATAGACTTGGTTTATACTCTCTAGAATTTAGGAGATTGAGAGGGGATCTTATAGAAACTTACAAAATTCTTAAGGGGTTGGACAGGCTAGATGCAGGAAGATTGCTCCCGATGTTGGGGAAGTCCAGGACAAGGGGTCACAGCTTAAGGATAAGGGGGAAATCCTTTAAAACCGAGATGAGAAGAACTTTTTTCACACAGAGAGTGGTGAATCTCTGGAACTCTCTGCCGCAGAGGGTAGTCGAGGCCACAGTTCATTGGCTATATTTAAGAGCGGAGTTAGATGTGGCCCTTGTGGTTAAGGGGATCAGAGGGTATTGAGAGAAGGCAGGGATGGGATACTGAGTTGGATGATCAGCCATGATCATATTGAATGGCAGATGGTGCAGGCTCGAAGGGCCGAATGGCCTACTCCTGCACCTAATTTCTATGTTTCTATGTGATCTCCAAATGCTTCAGGCTGTGGCGTGGGTTCACCCAGGGCAGAGCGGGGTGGGTCTGAGTCTCCAGCCACTGATTCATAGGCAGACTAATTGAGGTGTGTCGTCTGCCACTTGATACACTAAACTGGAGGCTGGCCATCAGCTAGACCAGTGGTTCACAACATTTTTTAGCTCATGGCCCCCTTGGGATCTTTTAATTTTTCTGTGGGCCCCCCCCCCCTTGAAATTATTAGCGGGAAAAAAGTACTTCAATATTATAATACCTTCCATAAAAATATCAGTGCACATGTATTCTCTTTTTAGTCTATTATCATATAATATAACCATATAACAATTACAGCACGGAAACAGGCCATCTCGACCCTTCTAGTCCGTGCCGAACACATACTCTCCCCTAGTCCCATATACCTGCGCTCAGACCATAACCCTCCATTCCCTTCCCGTCCATATAACTATCCAATTTATTTTTAAATGATAAAAACGAACCTGCCTCCACCACCTTCACTGGAAGCTCATTCCACACAGCTACCACTCTCTGAGTAAAGAAGTTCCCCCTCATGTTACCCCTAAACTTCAGTCCCTTAATTCTCATGTCATGTCCCCTTGTTTGAATCTTCCCTACTCTCAGTGGGAAAAGCTTTTCCACATCAACTCTGTCTATCCCTCTCATCATTTTAAAAACCACTATCAAGTCCCCCCTTAACCTTCTGCGCTCCAAAGATTCCACAAACATCAAAAATATTTCAACTACATAGATTTAAATTTATTAGAACTAAAATCTGTGGCCCCCTTCATTGAACCTGTGGCCCCCTAAATCCCAACATTTTTCTGTGGCCCCCCCTGAAATTTGCCATGGGTGGACCCTGGTTGGGAATCACCGAGTTAGACAAACACAAGGTGTTGTGCCACTGGTTTGAAAAGGAGCAGGGGGAATTATCGCTGGTTCTCTGCCAACTCTAATCCTCCATCAACATCACTTGTACGATCTGATTGTCGAGTCATTTGTTTGTGCTTCTCCATATCGATACGTGTACCTCAGCCAATTGGCTACGACTTGTTTGAAGACTAACATTGTGTAAGGTGCATTCATGTTCCCGGAGATGGCCACTGATTCTGGGCTGGCTTTCACCGGGTAGCAGAGACCTGTCTGTCATCCAGTACGTGGCCAGCCTTGTCCACTAGGTCAGAAAGAACTGTAAGGTACAAGGAACTGCAGGTGCTGGTTTACAAAAAAACAAAGTGCTGGAGTAACATAATGGACAATAGGTGCAGGAGTAGTTTACGAAGGAACTGCAGATGCTGGAAAATCGAAGGTACACAAAAAAGCTGGAGAAACTCAGCGGGTGCAGCAGCATCTATGGAGTGAAGGAAATAGGCAACGTTTCGGGACGAAACCCTTAAGGAAATAGGCAATGTTTCGGGTCGAAACCCAAACGGTTTCGGCCCGAAACGTTGCCTATTTCCTTCGCTCCATAGATGCTGCTGCACCCGCTGAGTTTCTCCTTCCCGGAGCACCCGCAACGCGACTTGTCTACCTTTTTTATATGTATATATGTATATATATATATATGTGTGTGTATATATATATATGTATATATATATATATATATATGTGTATATATATATATATATGTGTGTATGTGTATATATATATATGTGTGTATATATAAATATATATATAATTTATATACATATATATATTTATATATATATATATATATATAGGCAATATATATATATATTTCGGCCCATATATATATATCCATAGATGCTATGAGTTTCTCCAGCACTTTTGTCTACCTTGTACATAATGAAACCCTTCTTCAGACTGAGGAGTAGGCCATTCAGCCCTTCGAGCCAGCACCGCCATTCAATGTGATCATGGCTGATCATCCCCAATCAGTACCCCGTTCTTGCCTTCTCCCCATATCCCCTGACTCCGCTATCTTTAAGAGCCCTATCTAGTTCTCTCCTGAAAGCATCTGGAGAACCGGCCTCCACCGCCCTCTGAGGCAGAGAATTCCACAGACTCACCACTCTCTGTGTGGAAAAAGTGTTTCCTCGTCTCCGTTCTAAATGGCCGACCCCTTATTCCTCAACTGAGGCCCCTGGTTCTGGACTCCCCCAACATCGGGAACATGTTTCCTGCCTCTAGCGTGTCCAAACCCTCAGCAATCTTATATGTTTCAATGAGATTCCCTCTCATCCTAATAAACTCCAGAGTGTACAAGCCCAGCTGCTCCAATCTATCAACATATTGACAGTCCCGCCATCCCGGGAATTAACTCAGCTGGTCATGCCACATCTCTGGAGGACATGGATATGCACAAATTGCAGGAGTAACTCGGCTGGTCTGGATGGGTGACATTTCAGGTCTGAACCCTTCTTCCGACTGGGAGAAGGGTGTAAGGAGGGGTTCCAACCCGATATGTCACCCATCTTTTTCTCCAGAGATGCTGCCTGGCCCGCTGAGTCATGTTCCTGTCCCACTTAGGAAACCTGAACGGAAACCTCTAGAGACTTTGCGCCCCACCCAAGGTTTCCGTGCGGTTCCCGGAGGTTGCAGGTAGTTGCCGGAGGTTGCAGGTAGTGGAAGCAGGTAGGGAGACTGACAAAAACCTCCAGGAACCGCACGGAAACCTTGGGTGGGGCGCAAAGTCTCCAGAGGTTTCCGTTCAGGTTTCCTAAGTGGGACAGGGGCCTTACTCCACCACTTTGAGTCTATCAGCAAATAACTCGGCCGTGTGGAGCATGCAGTTGATAAAAAGGTGCTCTATATATAAATAAATGTGAGTGGCTGAACAGGATGTGGGACTTGCAAACAAGGTTAGTATTTAACACCAATGGCTACTAACCCTTGAATCACACGCCCGGCTGTTTCCGACTGAGTCTGAATGTGTTTGTGGAATCAGACATGGGCCTGATACACAGCCTTAAATGGTGTTAGTGACCCAGGTACATAATCCTTGCCGAAGGTCTGCACTGTCTGGTACTAAGAGAGCATTTCTTCCCAAATCAATCTCTAGTCTACTCTTTTTCCCCCACACAATCAGTCTGAAGAACTGTCCCCAACGCAAAATGTCACCCATCAATTTCTCCCAGAGTTGCTGCCTGCCTTGCTGAGTTACTCCAGAACTTTGTGCTCCATGCAAGACTCCAACATCTGCAGTTCCTTGCATCTCTGTCTCACTGCACCCACTGCAGGCATTGGTGCCGGAGGCCATGAAGGGAACGGATAAGACGTGCACTAAACTCAGAAATGGTCCCGACCAACAGATGTCTCCCAGTCTGAAGAAGGGTTCTGTTCCCGAAACGTCACCCATCCATTTTCTCCAGAGATGCTGCCTGGCCCCGCTGAGTTCCTCCAGCATCTTTGGTATGAACTAGCATCTGCAGTTCCTTCCAGCACTTTGGGTTCTGCGACGGCTGGTAGGTGGGAGCGTCGTGATTAAGTTACAGCAGCAATGAGACTGCGAGCTCTAGAGGGAGGCAAGTGGCCGGGAAGCTCGAATGAAACCAGACTTTGAGCAATTTCTTGTTTTACCAAAATATAGATTTATTCAAGTTTTTACAAAACTATTTACAATACAAAATAATTCGAAACAAAACCCAAGACCATAATGCAAGTAAAACAAATATTCTTCAATATCAAATATACTATAAAACCATACTATGCTCGCGGACTCTGTGCAAAAAACAAACAAACTACAAACAGAATGGAACAGAATCACAAATTATTTTACATATTACATACTAGACTAAGTGGGACCCGTTGGGTCCCATGTTCACAGGGGAGGGCAGGTCCCCTGACGCAATATTCCACCTCTCCACCAATTCCACCTCTCCACCAATTTCTTCAACCTAAACAACCATTTGCAGTCCTTTTTTACTTCGAACCAACCATATTTTCATTTTCAAACCACATTAAGGGCACTCACAGTTGAGTAGACATGTGTTCAGTGTTATTCAGAGCTCAGAGAGACGTGACCCTCTGGCTTCCTCCATCTTGCAGAGACTGAGTGAGGCACACCACTTCCTGGTTTTATAGTCCCTCCCCCTCCCTCCAGCAGGGTCAGCAGAGAGAATGGCTATTTTTTTAAAAACATTAATATCTCTCTGATTATTCATCGATGGGAAAAATCCTCTGGTCCCGGAAGTCGGAGGGGGTCTCTGAGCGAGGTGGCCAAAGATGGCGGCAGTGGGTGGCGGCGTTCTTTCGGAAATCGCAGCACAGTGGGCCAAAAGCGGTCAAGATCAGACTTTTAGTAATATAGATTGTGGGAGGAAGGAAAAAGGGAAAAAAAAACACAGCAATTTAAAAAAACAGTAGAATGGTTCAGTAAAGTTAGTCCCTGGTGAGATAGGGGTTTGCAGTCCGAATGGCCTCTGGGAAGAAACTCCTTCTCAACCTCTCCGTTCTCACCGCATGGCAACGGAGGCGTTTGCCTGACTAGCAGCTGGAACAGTCCGTTGCAGGGGTGGAAGGTGATTGGGGTTGTCAGTAGGCTGGGGACCAGCGAGTATGAAGGGCATCCTCGAAGGGGCGCGGTCCATGTGTACACGTGATAGATGTGCCCGCCATCTGCTCACAGACATGTGTCCCGGCCCCTTTGCAGAACAAGGTTTCCCACCCCTGAGTTAGTGATTCGGAAAGATGGTTAGGAAATTTCTAAAATTTGAGTTGAGTTTGTTCAGGGTTATCAGGTTCAGCTTGTCTGGCAGGAATGTGACATCTGTTTACTTATTCCAGCTACACGGATTTGTCATTAGGGTGGAAATGGTGCAGAGGAGATTCACCAGGATGTCGTTTGGGTTCAGGTTCTGGAGGGAGGCTGGAGTGGCTGGGACTTGGAGCGTAGGAGGCTGGACGGTGACGTGGGTAAATGTGAGCTTATCCACTTTGGTAGCAAAAACAGGAAGGCAGATTATTATCTAAATGGCGTCAAGTTGGGAAAAGGGGAAGTACAGCGGGATCTGGGGGTCCTTGTTCATCAGTCAACGAAAGTAAGCATGCAGGTACAGTAGGCGGTGACGGGAGGGGGAGAAGAGGGAGTGTCAACGTGGTCGGCATGGGCAAAGTGGACCGAAGGGCCTGTGTCAATGCTCGTTTGGAGGTGTGTATGGGAGGAACTGCAGATGCTGGTTTAAACTGATGGACACAAACTGCTGGAGTAACTCAGCGGGACAGGCAGCATCTGGAGGCCAGTTCATTGGCTATATTTAAGAGGGAGTTAGATGTGGCCCTTGTGGCTAAGGGGATCAGAGGGTATGGAGAGAAGGCAGGTACGGGATACTGAGTTGGATGATCAGCCATGATCATATTGAATGGCGGTGCAGGCTCGAAGGGCCGAATGGCCTCTACTCCTGCACTCCGGAGAGAAGGAATGGGTGACGTTTCGGGTCGAGACCCTTCTTCAGTCTGTATCTGAAGGGTCTCGTATATCTCTCGTATCCCTTATCCCTAACCAGTCTGGAGAAGGGTCTCGACCCGAAACGTCGCCCATTCCTTCTCTCCAGAGATGTTGCCTGTCCCACTGAGTTACTCCAGCTTTTTGTGTCTATCTTCGACTCATTTGGAGTTGCCTCTGGAGCCGGCCCGTTCCTGATTGAGAACTGACATCAGTAAACCATTGTCCCAGCTTTGCTGAGCAAGGATCTCTGATACGTTACAATGCAAGACAAACATTTCCCAAGAACAAGTGATTACTACATGTGTCAACAGTTGGTGTTGCATAGGGTATTATTTGATGTGACCTGTTTGCATTGAGGGGGCAGCTGATGTATCTCCCGATGGTCCCTGCTACATTCATTCTCAGTGGCCACTCTCTCATAGAAACATAGAAAATAGGTGCAGGGGTAGGCCATTCGGCCCTTCAAACCAGCACCGCCATTCAATATGATCGTGGCTGATCATCCAACTCAGTATCCTGTACCTGCCTTCACTCCATACCCCCTGATCCCTGTAGCCACAAGGGCCACATCTAACTCCCTCTTAAATATAGCCAATGAACTGGCCTCAACTACTTTCACCACTCTCTGTGTGAAATTTTTTTTTCTCTCATCTCGGTCCTAAAAGACTTCCCCCTTATCCTCAAACTGTGACCCCCTGTCCTGGACTTCCCCAACATCGGGAACAATCTTCCTGCATCTAGCCTGTCCAACCCCTGAAGAATTTTGTAAGTTTCTATAAGATCCCCCGACAATCTTCTAAATTCTAGCGAGCACAAGCCGACCTTCATTAAACTACTGCAACTTAAAAACATAGCAAATTCTTAAAGGTATGGACAGGTTAGATACAGGGAAAATGTTCCCCGATGTTAGGGGAGTCCAGAACCAGAGGTCACACATTTTAATTCTCATGATGGCGGGACTGACATATGATGAAAGAATGGGTCGACTGGGCTTATATTCACTGGAATTGAGAAGAATGAGAGGGGATCTTATAGAAATTTAAAATTCTTAAGGGATTGGACAGGCTAGATGCAGGAAAAATGTTTCCAATGTTGGGGGAGTCCAGAACCAGGGGTCACAGTTTAAGAATAAGGGGTAGGCCATTTAGGACTGAGATGAGGAAAAATGTTTTCACCCGGAGAGTTGTGAATCTGTGGAATTCATTGCCCCAGATGGCTGTGGAGGCCAAGTCAATGGATATTTTTAAAGCAGAGATAGATAGATTGTTGATCAGTATGGGTGTCAGGGGTTATGGGGAGAAGACAGGAGAATGGGGTTAGGAGGGAGAGATAGATCAGTCATGATCAAATGGCGGAGTGGACTCAATGGGCCGAACGGCCTAATTCTGCTCCTATCACTTATGAACACGAGACCCAGGTTCGGTGGGCTGAAGGGCCTGATCCATGCTGTACCCCCAAACTCTTTAGCGGGACATTTTGATAGTTCCTTATCCGTATTGATAGGAATACCATGATGTTCTTCCCCTTTGTAAAGAAATCGTAAATGATTTCATTCCCAGAGGGTTTCCATCTAATCTAAAAACTTGAAAGCAACAAAGATTTGAAAAGACATGTCAATATTTGATACACTCAGTATTTGTGTGTAACTATACAATGTATGTCAACATAGATAACCTTTGCAAACACTACTGTGGAGTAACGCTAATCTGTGAGAGGATGCATGGGAGAACATGATATTCTTGCTGCTGAAAGTTCCAAATGTGAAATGTGTTGGTTTTTTTTTAATGTTTTTTGCTTGTGACTAAAATCCAAAATAAGGAAATTTGAACGTGTAAAATTATGAGGATATAGATAGGGTGGACAGAATATTTTTCCCCAAGATAGAAAAATATAAAGACTAGAGAGCATAGCTATAAAGCACGAGGGCAAAGTATCATGGAGGTGGGCGGGGTACAGAGAGGGTGGTGGGTGCCTGGAACTCATTGGTACAGGCGGATACACAGTGGCTTTTATGGCACGCACATGGACATGGAGGGAATTTCCATAAAGGAACTGCTGATGCTGTTTGAATCAATCAATCAATCAATCAATCAACCTTTATTGTCATCTTGCAAGCAACAGTTGTACAGTGCAAAATGAAAAGACGTTTCCCAGTGAATAGCGGAGCATCGCACATGAAATTTAAAACATTTCACACATAATAACACTAAAAACAATCCAGTCCCTGATGGAACAGTATAAATAGTTAAAAGCAGGTAAAACACAATGTTAAAATACAATAAACCAATCATAAAAATGTCCGGGGCAGCTGATTTGAGTGGCCAGTGCCAGTATTAAAGTGTCCGTGCCAGCCGCAGAATCAAGTGACTGTGAGTACAGAGTGACTGTTTAGCAGCCTCACAGCCTGTGGTAGGAAGCTGTTTAGCAGTCTTGTAGTCCGGGCTTTGATGCTTCGATATCTCTTGCCTGATGGCAGGAGATCCAGGTGTGTGTGGAGGGGGTGCAGTTTGTCCTTGGCAATTCTCTGAGCTTTTTTCAGACAGCGGCTCTGGAACAGTTCTTGTACCGAGGGTAGGGAGACGCCAATGATCCTCTCTGCTCCCCTCACTACCCTCTGCAGAGCCTTCCTGTCCGAGCAGTTGCTCCAAAGAACCAAAGATAGAGGAGTAAGCCATTTAGAACGGAGACGAGGAAACACTTTTTCACAGAGAGTGGTGAGTCTGTGGAATTCTCTGCCTCAGAGGGCGGTGGAGGCCGGTTCGCTGGATACTTTCAAGAGAGAGCTAGATAGGGTTCTTAAAGATAGCGGAGTCAAGGGATATGGGGAGAAGGCAGGATAGGGGTAGTGATTGGGGATGATCAGCCATGATCACATTGAATGGCCGGTGCTGGCTCGAAGGGCCGAATGTCTAAAATATCCACTGACTTGGATTCCACAGCCTTCTGTGCAAATAATTCTACAGATTCACCACCCTCTGACTAAAGATGTACACAGATGTATATCAGGTACACTGAAAAACCTTTGTTCTCGTGCAAACCAGTCAAAGAAAAGACTACTTTTGGGCAACATATTGGCACAGCGGATAGTGTTGCTGTCTCACAGAGCCAGAGACCCGGGTATGATCCTGACTACGGGTGCTGTCTGTGTGGAGTTTGTACGTTCTCCCCGTGACCTGCGTGGGTTTTCTCCGGGAGCTCCGGTTTCCTCCCGCAGATGTACAGGTTTGTAGGTTAATGGGCTTCGGTAAAATTGTCCCTAGTGTGTGCAGGATGGTGCTAGTATGCGGGGTGATTGTGGCTTCGCACGGACTGGATGGGCCGAAGGGCCTGTTTCTGTGCTGTACCTTTACTTTAGAGCAGGGATTCCCAACGTTTTTGTCCCGTTTCAAACCGTTGGCAACTTTAATAGCACATAACAATTTGGTCACTTGTTTATGAATAACTAATGATGAACAGATACCGGTATACCAGAACCACACACAGTCGGTCAATGTGAACACAATATGTACAGATCCACAATCAACAAACTTACCCCCTGGGTCAGTGAAATTTACCCGCAGGTCGGGAACCCTTACTGTAGAGATACAGCGCGGAAACAGGTCCTCTGACCCACCGAGTCCACGCTGACCAGCGATCACACCGCACACTAACTAGCACCATCCTGGGGACTATTTACGGAAGCCAGTTAACCTACAAACCTGTACGTCTTTGGAATGTGGAAGGGAGTCAAGTCAGGGGAGTTTATTGTCACGTGTCCCAGATAGGACAATGTATTTACTAGAATGTTGCCTGGGTTTCAGCAACTAAGTTACAGAGAAAGGATGAATAAGTTAGGTCTTTATTCTCTGGAGCGCAGAAGGTTAAGGGAGGACTTGATAGAGGTCTTTAAAATGATGAGAGGGAAAGACAGAGTTGATGTGGACAAGCTTTTCCCTTTGAGAATAGGGAAGATTCAAACAAGAGGACATGACTTCAGAATTAAGGGACAGAAGTTTAGGGGTAATATGAGGGGGAACTTCTTTACTCAGAGAGTGGTAGCGGTGTGGAATGAGCTTCCAGTGGAAGTGGTGGAGGCAGGTTCATTGGTATCATTTAAAAATAAATTGGATAGGCATGTGGATGAGAAGGGAATGGAGGGTTATGGTATGAGTGCAGGCAGGTGGGACTAAGGGTAAAAAAAATGTGTTCGGCACGGACTTGTAGGGCCGAGATGGCCTGTTTCCGTGATGTAATTGTTATATGGTTATATGGTTTTATATGGTTAATTCTTGCTTTGCATCAGCACAACGGAATATAGTTGGCATTGACAACAAAACAGATCAGTGTGTCCATATACCATGATATAAATATATACACACATCAATAAATCAAACCGCAGCAGCTGGAGAAAGTCTAAAGGTTGTGCATTGTGAACGGCTCCATTGTATTTATGCAGAGTGTTGTCTTTGACTGGAGAGCATGGAAATAGAAAGATTTTCTCTGTACACTTGGCAATAAGAAGCTAAACATGAACTCCTCTGCAGTACGGTGTGTGTGTGTGTGTATTTATTTAAGCATCTATCAGAGGCTGATTACGCTTTGCATTTGGAGTTGAACACTTTGTCCAGGTGACACGTGCACACTTTCATCGCAGATTTGTTTACCTGTAAATATCCAAAGGTGTTCTGTACACCGTTAGTTGTTACTGCTCGACAGTGTGTTACTGCTGTGTTAGTATTACCAACATTCGTGGGCTGTTTTGATTCGGGGGGGGGGGGCTTGAGTCGTCTGTTTATTGTGAGCAATTCTGGGCATCATATCTGAAGAAGGATGTGCAGGCTCTGGAGAGGGCCCAGAGGAGGTTTTTACAAGAATAATTCCCAGTGAAAAGCTTTAATTTGCGTTGTATCCAAACAGCCGAAATATACTATATATGAACATAATCCGTTCAAACTCCAGTGCATCAGGTGGAGCAAAGGGGAAGATACAGAGTGCAGAATATAGTTCTCAGCATTGTAGCATCAGCACCAGTTCCACAGACAAAGTCCAATGTCCGCAATGGGGTAGAGGTGAATCGGACAGTACCCCAGCTTATGGAAGGGCCGTTCAGAAGCCTGATAGAAACATAGAAACATAGGAACATAGAAACATAGAAATTAGGTGCAGCAGTGGGCCATTCAGCCCTTCGAGCCTGCACCGCCATTCAATATGATCATGGCTGATCATCCAACTCAGTATCCCGTACCTGCCTTCTCTCCATACCCCCCTGATCCCCTTAGCCACAAGGGCCACATCTAACTCCCTCTTAAATATAGCCAATGAACTGGCCTCAACTACCCTCTGTGGCAGAGAATTCCAGAGATTCACCACTCTCTGTGTGAAAAATGTTCTTCTCATCTCGGTTTTAAAGGATTTCCCCTTTATCCTTAAGCTGTGACCCCTTGTCCTGGACATCCCTAACATCGGGAACAATCTTCCTGCATCTAGCCTGTCCAACCCCTTAAGAATTTTGTAAGTTTCTATAAGATCCTCTCTCAATCTTCTAAATTCTAGAGAGTATAAACCAAGTCTATCCAGTCTTTCTTCATAAGACAGTCCTGACATCCCAGGACTCAGTCTGGTGAACCGTCTCTGCACTCCCTCTATGGCAATAATGTCCTTCCTCAGATTTGGAGACCAAAACTGTACGCAATACTCCAGGTGTGGTCTCACCAAGACCCTGTACAACTGCAGTAGAACCTCTCTGCTCCTATACTCAAATCCTTTTGCAATGAAAGCTAACATATCATTCACTTTCTTTACTGCCTGCTGCACCTGCATGCCTACCTTCAATGACTGGTGTACCATGACACCCAGGTCTCGCTGCATCTCCCCCTTTCCCAATCGGCCACCATTTAGATAATAATCTGCTTTCCTGTTTTTGCCACCAAATGGATAACCTCACATTTATCCACATAATATGATTGATAACAGAGGGGAAGAAGCTGTTCCTGAGTCTGGTGGTGCGCGCTTTCAAGCTTCTGTACCTTCTGCCGGACGGGAGCGGGGAGAAGAAGGGATGACCGGGGTGGGACAGGGACAGGGACAAGTCTTTGATTATGTTATACTGGACTTTCCTCCGCAGATGCTGCCTGACCCGTTGAGTTCTTCCAGCACTTTGTACTTTGCTCAAGATTCCAACATCTGCAGTTTTCCTTGTGTCTCCATCCAAGTTACACTGCGTCACTGACAGTTTGAGTCAGCACTAACGTGCGAGTCAGCATTAGTGGAACACTGATAAGGTGTTTTGCTTCATTGGGAGATTATTGTGTAACTTCTTTTGTAAGATTAATGAGCTGGATTATTTTCTCAGGCGCTGCAGAATGAATAATTGCAACAAGACTGTTTCTGCCGTTGTATAACGAAGAAGATGAGGAGGAATTTCTTTAGTCAGAAGGTGGTGAATCTGCGGAATTCATTGCCACGGACGGCTGTGGAGGTCAATAGACAATTGGTGTAGGAGGAGGCCATTCGGCCCTTCGAGCCAGCACCGCCATTAAATGCAATCATGGCTGATCATCCACAATCGGTACCCCCCGTTCCTGCCTTCTCAACAAGTTGAATATTTTTAAGGCAGAGATAGATAGATTGTTGAACAGTACAGATGTTAAGGGTAGTCAGGATGTCAGTCTGAGGAAGGGTTTTGGCCCAAAACGTTGCCTATTTCCTTCGCTCCATAGATGCTGCTGCACCCGCTGAGTTTCTCCAGCTTTGTTGTGTACCTTCGATTTTCCAGCATCTGCAGTTTCTTCTTTAACAGATGTTATGGGGAGAAGGCAGGAGAATGTGGTTACAAGTCCTCTTGAAATAAATGCTAGCAGTGAGTTTGCTTTCTATACAATACCCATTTGATTTCCAGAATCTCCCGGCTGGCAGGCACGTTTACTTTCTGCAAGACACAATGTGCTGGAGGAACTCAATGGGTCGTGGATAATCTGTGGAGTGAATAGACAGGCGATGGTTTGGGTTGGGACCCTTCTTCAGACTAATGAGGGGGGGGGGGATGAAAGCTGGAAGAGAGGAGGGGAAGAACGAGGGCTAGAGAGTGATAGGTGGACACTGATGAGGGTGCCGAATACTTTAGACCAGTGGTTCTCAACCTTTTTTCAGTGATGTACCCCCTGTGAAATATTTTTTCAGCCAAGTACCCCCTAACCAGCGCAAAGCATTTTTGGTTGAAAAAAAAAAGACCATCAGTGCCATCAGTGTCTGATTTATTAAACTTTGGAACTGATAAACGCGTACAAAATTCAAACATTTGAAAAAAAACTACACGAATGCAGACGATTAGTTATTTTTAAAGGATTTTTGCATGGATGCTACTTTTAAAATATATGTAGGCCTATATTTTAAAATCTCACGCACCCCCTGGGGTACGCGTACCCCCATTTGGGAACCACTGCTTTAGACTTTAGAGATACAGCACGGAAACAGGCCCTTCGCCCCCATGCCGACCCGTAATCCACACACACACACACACGCGCACGCACACACACACACACACACACACACACACACACACACACACACACACACACACACACACACACACACACACACACACACACACACACACACACACACACACACACACACACACACACACACACACACACACACTTTACAATTATACCCAAGCCAATGAACCTCTAAACCTGAACGTCTTTGGAGTGTGAGAGGAAACCGGAGAAAACCCCACGCGGGTCACAGGGAGAACGTGCAAACTCCACACAGACAGCACCCGTAGTCAGGATGGAACCCGGGTCTCTGGCGCTGTGAGGCAGCAACTCTACCGCTGCGACACCGTGTGTAGTTTACCGCCTTTGTTGCTTGCTCTAGTCTCCCGTCTCATCCCAGAGTTTGGTGTGTGCTGCCCGCTCCCCAGCCCCTATCTCCGTGGCTGCGTTATCTGCAGCTCTCCCCCCCCCACCGTGCTCCTTTCCTCTCCTATCTCCACTTGTCTTCCAAACCGCGCAACTCCCACACCCGTGCATGCCCTTGCAGCTGGGCAGCCCCACGCTGCAAGCGGGCAGGCCTGCTATCTGCTCACCGGATACACACAAGTACACACTGTCCCCTTTCCTTTGTGCCTTGTTAAGTGTGCTCGAGCTATTCTGCCAAACCATAGCCTTGAAATTGGGCGGTGAAACGTCACCTCGAGTGTGTGGTTGCAAATAAAGGATTTCATCTCTGTACAGCACAGAAACGAGCCCTTCTGGACAAAATCATCCATGGCCCATCTAAGCTAGTCCCATTTGGCCCACGTCCCTCATCCTTTCCTATCCGTGATCCAGCCCGTGTCTTTTTTCATAGGTTCTCAGGGCAGAATTAGGCCATTCGGCCCATCGAGTCTACTCCGCCATTCAGTCATGGCTGATCTATCTCTCCCTCTCAGCCCCATTCTCCTGCCTTCTCCCCTTAACCCCCGACACCCGTACTAATCAATTTGGTACTAATGTTTCGTTTAGCTCAGTTTAGAGATACAGCGTGGAAACAGGCCCTTCGGCCCACCTAGTCCATGCCGACCCTAGATCACCCATTCACACTAAGTCCATGTTATCCCACTTTCCCCATTGTGCTGCCCGCTTCAGCCTCAATTATAATATTTCTCTTTCTGGATTTGATTTTGGAACACTCTTGATTTGAGCACTACAATTCAATTAAATACACTAGGCTTATAAAATATTTCGGTGATTCGAAAGGCTTGGATAGAGTGGATGTGGAGAGGATGTTTCCACTAGTGGGAGAGTCTAGGAAAAGAGGGCACAGCCTCAGAATTAAAGGACGTTCCTTTAGGAAGAAGATGAGGAGGAATTTCTTTAGTCAGAAGGTGGTGAATCTGCAGAATTCATTGCCCCAGACGGCTGTGGAGGACAATAGACAATAGGTGCAGGAGTAGGCCATTCGGCCCTTCGAGCCAGCACCGCCATTAAATGCAATCATGGCTTATCATCCACAATCAGTACCGCGTTCCTGCCTTCTCAACAAGTTGAATATTTTTAAGGCAGAGATAGATAGATTGTTGAACAGTACAGATGTTAAGGGTAGTCAGGATGTCAGTCTGAGGGGTTTCGGCCCAAAACATCTGATGTCAGTCTGAAGAAGGGTTTCGGCCCAAAACGTTGCCTATTTCCTTCGCTCCATAGATGCTGCTGCACCCGCTGAGTTTCTCCAGCTTTTTTGTGTACCTTCGATTTTCCAGCATCTGCAGTTCCTTCTTAAACAGATGTTATGGGGAGAAGGCAGGAGAATGTGGTTACAAATCCTCTTGAAATAAATGCTAGCAGTGAGTTTGCTTTCTATACAAAACCGATTTGATTTGCAGATTCACTTTTTGGGGAATCCTGCACCAGCTCCCAAGTCCCTTTGCAATTCCGATTTTTCTGGATTCTCTCCCCATTTAGAGAATAATAACCATGGCTGATCTATCTCTCCCTCGCATTGAAACATTTTGTCACCTGTGGAAGCCATCGGTTCAACCTAACCTTGTCGCCTTTTATCAATTTGAGGCTTGTAGTTTGACCATTAGACTCTTTAAAGGGGAAACATAGAAACATAGAAACATAGAAACATAGAAATTAGGTGCAGGAGTAGGCCATTTGGCTCTTGCCAAATGGCCTACTCCTCGAGCCTGCACCGCCATTCAATATGATCATGGCTGATCATCCAACTCAGTATCCCGTACCTGCCTTCTCTCCATACCCCCTGATCCCCTTAGCCACAAGGGCCACATCTAACTCCCTCTTAAATATAGCCAATGAACTGGCCTCAACTACCCTCTGTGGCAGAGAGTTCCAGAGATTCGCCACTCTCTGCGTGAAAAAAGTTCTTCTCATCTCGGTTTTAAAAGATTTCCCCTTTATCCTTAAGCTGTGACCCCTTGTCCTGGACTTCCCCAACATCGGGAGCAATCTTCCTGCATCTAGCCTGTCCAACCCCTTAAGAATTTTGTAAGTTTCTATAAGATCCCCTCTCAATCTTCTAAATTCTAGAGAGTATAAACCAAGTCTATCCAGTCTTTCTTCATAAGACAGTCCTGACATCAAATGGAGGGAATAATCCCTCCATTTAATAAATACGAAAGGAGAAACAAACTCTCTATATAAAATATTTGTTTTTTTCCTTGCTTCTGCAGTTCCCTGTCTCCACGTTTCATCATCTGCAGTTCTTTGCATCTTTCTACGTTGCAGCTCCTGCAGTTCCTTGTCTCTGCGGGGAGGAGGGAGGGGGGGGGGGGGGGGAGGGAGAGGGGGAGGAGAGGGGGGGGGGAGGGGGAGGGGGGCGCGTTGTTGGTATCAGGCCATTATTGGGCCTGGGGCAGGCAGTGGGGAGGTTGCCCCGGGCCGGCCCAGGTGTATCAAAGACATGGCCACCCGCACACACAGAGGCTTGTTGCTTGGTAGAAATGTAACTCTCCTTCTCACCATTAAAGTATGCACTTGCCCGATTCTCCCCCTTTAATGGCAATAATTCAAAATGCATTTTGTCCAGGGGATTAGGATTAGGATTGTTGTGCAATTTTTTTAAATTCTTAATTTGAGGATATTTTTTTACATTAAAAAAAGAATGGTAAGACATGCCTGCAACTGTTCGGTGAACTACATGTTGTAATCGGCGCTAAGTAATTCTTATCAGCTTGCAAATAGGAAAGAAAGCTTCCTGGAAGGGTTGAAATTTAACTCCCCTTTTCACGAGTGTTGTTGCATCGTTCTCATCTGTTTATTGGCAATAACTCAAAATGTATAATGTCCCCGCGATGAGGATTGTTGTGCAAATTCGCTATTCTTAATTTTAAGAATTTTAATTCTACATGTTTTTAAAAATAATTTAAAGGCTTGCATGCAATCAGTGTTAGAAGGCGTGAAGAAGGGTCTCGACTCGAAACATCACCCATTCCCTTTTGTCCCGCTGAGTCGCGGCTAGATGCAGGAAGATTGCTCCCGATGTTGGGGAAGTCCAGGACAAGGGGTCACAGCTTAAGGATAAGGGGGAAATCCTTTAAAACCGAGATGAGAATAACTTTTTGCACACAGGGAGTGGTGAATCTCTGGAACTCTCTGCCGCAGAGGGTAGTCGAGGCCAGTTCATTGGCTATATTTAAGAGGGGGTTAGATGTGGCCCTTGTGGCTAAGTGGATCAGGGGGTATGGAGAGAAGGCAGGTACGGGATACTGAGTTGGATGATCAGCCATGATCGTATTGAATGGCGGTGCAGGCTCGAAGGGCGAATGGCCTACTCCTGCACCTAATTTCTATGTTTCTAATCTATCTCTCTCTCGCTCTCTCCCAAATCCAATTTCCCTGCATTCTCCCCTTGACACTCGTTCTAATCGAGAAACTTGTCCAGCATTTTGTGGGTGGACGGAGAAACTCAGCGGGCGAGGCAGCATCTCTGGAGAGAAGGAATGGGCGATGTTTCGGGTCGAGACCCTTCTCCAGACTGACGGTGTCTATCTTCAGTGTATCGGTGAAGTCCGAGTTGCAATCGGTGCCAAGTCCATTCCGATCAGCCTGGAGCTAAATAAAAACATTGTGTCTGTAGGAAGGAACGGCAGGGGCTGGTTTACACCGAAGATAGACACAAAATGCTGGAGTATCTCGGCGGGACAGGCATCGTCTCTGGAGAGAAGGAATGGGGGTGAAGAATGGTCTCCAGAGACGCTGCCTGTCCCGCTGAGTTACTCCAGCATTTTGTGTGTCTTGTCCTTTCATAGTGTGTGTCCTATGCTAGGCAGTGCCATAGAGCAAGCACTGGGGCAGCTGGGCTGTTGCTGCAATGGGCTCGCTGTAGAGGGACGAGTTTGCCACGGAAGTGGACAATAGACTTATTATTATTGCACTACTAGTGTTTTGTGTGTGTGTGTGTACGTGTGTGTGTGCGTGTGTGTGCGTGTGTGTATGTGTGTGCGTGTGTGTACGTGTGTGTGTGTGTTGTGTGTGTGTGTGTGTGTGTGTGTGTGTTGTGTGCGCGTGTGTGTGTTGTGTGTGTGTTGTGTGTATGTGTGTGTGTGTACGTGTGTGTCTTTGTGTGTGTACGTGTGTGTGTTGTGTGTGTGTGTGCGCGTGTGTGTGTTTGTGTGTGTGTGTGTGTGTGTGTGTACGTGTGTGTGTGTGTGTGTGTGTGTGTGTGTGTGTGTGTGTGTGTGTGTGTGTGTGTGTGTGTGTGTGTGTGTGTGTGTGTGTGTCTGCATATATATATATATGTGTGTGTGTGTCTGCATATATATATATGTGTGTGTGTGTGTGTGTGTCTGCATATGTGTCCCAGATACAACAATTACATTCTTACTTGCTGAAGTCTGAAAAAGGGTCTCGACCCGAAACGTCACCCATTGCTTCTCTCCGGAGATGCTGCCTGTCCCACTTTTAAATCGAAGGTAGACACAAAAAGCTGGAGTAACTCAGCGGGACAGGCAGCATCTCAGGAGAGAAGGAATGGGTGACGTTTCGGGTCTAGACCCTTCTCCAGACTTCAGCAAGCAATAAGAAAGTCATTGTTCTATCTGGGACACACGACAATAAGACAATCTTTGTTCTTGACTCTTGAAGTGCGTGTGTGTGTGTGTGTGTGTGTGTATGTGTGTGTGTGTGTGTGTATGTGTGTGTGTGTGTGTGTGTGTATATTTGTGAGTGTGTGTGTGTATTTGTGTGTGTGTGTGTGTGTGTGTGTGTGTGTGTGTGTGTGTGTGTGTGTGTGTGTGTGTGTGTGTGTGTGTGTGTGTGTGTGTGGGTGTGTGTGTGAACCAAAGATCACAGAGTCAGCCACGCACCGCATCTCAGTGTGAGATTTGGATCTCTCGCCCCTTTGTGCAAATTCTGTTTTTGCAAAAACTCGCAGGAGCGCTGTAGAAGCACGTTCATTTGCATAGGGGAGACGTGATACATATATATATATATATAGTAAAGTTGCGTCGACAAATGTGTTTAAGAAAGAACTGCAGATGCTGGAAAATCGAAGGTAGACAAAAGTGATGGAGAAACTCAGCGGGTGCAGCAGCATCTATGGAGCGAAGGAAATAAATAGGCAACGTTTCGGGACGAAACCCTTCAGGAAGGAGGGTGTGCAGTTCCTTCGTTCCATAGATGCTGCTGCACCCGCTGAGTTTCTCCAGCACTTGTGTCTACCTTAGATAGATAGCTAGATAGATACAGCGTGGAAGCAGACCCTTCAATCCCAACTTTCCCCTCACCGGCCAACATGCCCCATCTACACTAGTCCCACCTGCCTGCGTTTGGCCCATATTCCTCTGAACCTGTTCTATCCATGTACCTGTCAAATAAAGAATCGGGAGTTTTTATCCTGAGTGTTTAAGAAGCAACTGCAGATGCTGGAAAATCGAAGGTAGACAAAAAATGCTGGAGAAACTCAGCGGGTGCAGCAGCATCTATGGAGCGAAGGAAATAAATAGGCAACGTTACGGGACGAAACTCTTAAGGAAATAGGCAACGTTACGGGACGAAATCCTTCAGGAAGGAAATAGGCAACGTTTCGTTCCGAAACCCTTTGGGAAGGAGGGTGTGCAGTTCCTTCAGGAAGGAAATAGGTAACGTTTCGTGCCGAAACCTTCGGGTTTCGTCCCGAAACGTTGCCTATTTCCTGCGCTCCATAGATGCTGCTGCACCCGCTGAGTTTCTCCAGCATTTTCGTTGCATTGACAAATGTTAGACTGAGTTTGCAGCGGGATGGGGCGGGGAGGGGCGGTGCTGGGCGGTGCTGTGTGACGGGGGACGCGGCTATATATAAGGGCGGAGCGGTCAGTCCCTGCCGCCGGAGAGAGGGGAGTCCACGCCGCTCCGCTCCGTCCCCGGTCCAGTCCCCGACATGAGGGTCTCAGCTCCCCCTCGCAGCGCTGCCGGCGAGCCGGCGCTGAAGGACTACCTCACCTGCGACTACTGCAAGCGGGTCCGCCCCCAGGTGAGTGGGCAGCCGGCCAGGTGGAGCCTCTCCTCTCACCTGAATGAGGGGGGGTCCAGCAACCAACGCCTGGACCCCCTGGGGGTCACCAGGATGAGGGGAGGGGAGGGGAGGGCCTGGACAGAGTGGATGTGGACAGGATGTTTCCACTGGTGGGAGAGTCTAGGACTAGAGGGCACAGCCTCAGAATTAAAGGATGTTCCTTTAGAAAGGAGATGAAACAGAAATATCGAAAATAGGTGCAGGAGGAGGCCATTCGGCCCTTCGAGCCAGCACCGCCATTCATTGTGGTCATGGCTGATCGTCCCCAATCAATAACCCGTGCCTGCCTTCTCCCCATATCAGATTCAGATTCAGATTCAGATTCAATTTTAATTGTCATTGTCATTGTCAGTGTACAGTACAGAGACAACGAAATGCATTAGATATCCCTTGACTCCACCAGCCCCTAGAGCTCTATCTAACTCTCTCTTAAATCCACCCAGTGATTTGGCCTCCACTGTGCCCTCTGTGGCAGGGAATTCCACAACTCCCTGGGTGAAAAGGTTTTTTTTCTCACCTCGGTCTTAAATGACCTCCCCTTTATGAGGAGCAACTTCTTCAGTCGGAGGGTGGTGAATCTGTGGGATTCATTCATTGCCGCAGAGGGCTGTGGAGGCCAAGTCAGTGGGTGGTTTTTAAGACAAGTTTCTTGATTAGAATGAGTGTCAAGGGGATATGGGATTGGGAGAGGGAGAGAGATATTGGCCGTGAGTGAATGGCGGAGTATACTGGATGGGCCGAATGGCCGAACTCTACTTGTGAACTGATAACGTTAGTGTTTTGCTGTTTCCCTGAGATTATTGCTGGAGTTGAGCTGCGAGATCTCCTCGTCCCACCCACCCTTCCCTGTCTTCTCTTCAGTTGCCACCTCTCCCAGCTGCCACCGTGCTTTAGTAACCCGTAGGAAGGAACCGCAGGTGCTGGTTTACACCGAAAGATAGACACAAAATGCTGGAGTAACTGGGCGGGTCAGACAGCATCCCTGGAGAAAATGAATAGGTGAGGCTTCTTCAGGCTGTGTCTATCAGCATTTTGTGTCTATCCTCTGGATTTAAGCAAGTTGGCTGCAAGGAACAAGAACAGGTGCTGGAACATTCCCTGAGGGGGCTGATACGGGTGTGATTCCTTTGCAATAATTCCCCAACCCTGATCCATGTGCATTACGAATAGATGTGTATCTCCCCCCCCCCCCCCCCCCATACCCCCCCCCCCGTTATTGGGGTGCCCCCTCCGTAATTATTGCCCCCTCCATTGTGGTTTTTTGGGGGTGCCCTCTCCCTGTTGTCATTCACATCCTGCACAATCTGTACCGTCTACAATAGTTCCCACTAGTAACTATTGGGGTTCCCTCCCCCTCCCCATTGTAATTAATAGGGTGCATTTTCCCCCATGAACTATTGGGGTACACAAGCTGGGTCTAATTATCTTCATGGTTTATTTTTTAGTCGTGTAGATTTCCAGCTCCGTGCTTCACTTCCCGCTGCCTGCCCGCCCGCCTCTGTTTACTTCCCAGCTGATTTATGGAATTTGGCAGCTCAGCTCCCAGCCAAGCGTTTGGGTTGAGACCAGATAGAGCAGGAATTAGCCAGACTAATGTTTTTCAAATGCCATGGTGGCTATTTAATTCTGCTTGCTTGAACCAGCCTCCACACCCATCTATCCAAGCCATCAATTAATTCAATATGTAATTAATTCACATATCTATATAGATATATTTGTGTGTGTATGTGTGTGTATAATTGTGTGTGTGTGTGTATATAATTTTGTGTGTGTGTGTGTGTATACATACACACACATACATACATACATACACATGCCCACACACATGCATATAAGTATAGTCTCTTCATGAGTTTAAGTTTGCTCACACCACAATGATAAACCTTCGAAATCCTGCAGGAAATTTCTCGAGCTTAAAGCTGGAAAGGGTGCAGAGGAGATTTACTGCGCTCGTGGGAGAGGTTGGGCTTTTTTCCTAGGGGTGCAGGGGCAAGAGGGGTCATCTTACAGGGGTATACAAGATCACAAAGGGGGGGCTAGATACGGTTGAATGCACATGGCCTTTTAAACAGAGTAGGGGGAGTCGAGAACCAGAGGATGTAGGTTTAAGGTGAGGGGAAAGACAGAAATGGGGTCGGGCAGCACCTGTAATTGAATTGCGTAGGAAGGAACTGCAGATGCTGGTTTACCAGGAAGATAGAGCCTAAATGCTGGAGTAACTCAGCGGGTCAGGTAACATCCTTGGCTCCAGAGATGCCACCTGACCCGCTGAGTTACTCCAGCATTTTGTGTCGACCTGTGATTGAATTAATTGGATGAAAGATACAACACGGAAACAGGCCCTTCAGCCCATCGAGTCCACGCTAGTTCTATGTTATCCCACGCTCCCATCCACTCCCTACACAGTAGGGCCAATTAACCTACAAACCCGCACGTCTTTGGGATGTGGGAGGAAACTGGGTGAACCTGCAAACCCCACACGGACAGCACCCAACGTCAGGATCGAACCTGGGTCTGTGGCTCAGAGGCAGCAGAACGACCCACTGATTATTCTTACACTGCTGCATACACCAGCTGAGTTTCTTACATCACACCCGTCCCCTTCCACACATCGCCCCTCTATCATTCGCCAGGCTATGTCCCGCCCCCACCTCTACTCCATCAGTCTGAAGAAGGGTCCCGACCTGAAACGTCTTCTGTCCATTCCTTCCACCGATGCTGTCTGACCCTCGAGTTCCTCCAGCACTTGGTATTTTGCTCAGGATTCCAACAACATAGAAACATAGAAATTAGGTGCAGGAGTAGAGGCCATTCGGCCCTTCGAGCCTGCACCGCCATTTAATATGATCATGGCTGATCATCCAACTCAGTATCCCGTACCTGCCTTCTCTCCATACCCCCTGATCCCCTTAGCCACAAGGGCCACATCTAACTCCCTCTTAAATATAGCCAATGAACTGTGCCTCGACTACCCTCTGCGGCAGAGAGTTCCAGAGATTCACCATTCTCTGTGTGAAAAAAGTTCTTCTCATCTCGGTTTTAAAGGATTTTCCCCCTTATCCTTAAGCTGTGACCCCTTGCCCTGGACTTCCCCAACATCGGGAGCAATCTTCCTGCATCTAGCCTGTCCAACCCCTTAAGAATTTTTTGTACTTGGAGATATTGCCTTCAATTCCCTCATCCAGATCATTAATATATATTGTAAATAGCTGGGGTCCCAGCACTGAGCCTTGCGGTACCCCACTAGTCACTGCCTGCCATTCTGAAAAGGACCCGTTTACAACTGAGATCCTTGTACCTCCAATCTATGCTCATAGGGTGCAGTCACCTGGGATTGGATATAATCTTACCACTTGTTCTACATAAGTCTGACGCTTAGAATTAACTGGTTAAATTTACTCCCTGCTTCAGGAAATTGGTAAAATGTGTTATGGTCTGTGGGACTGGTAACATCTCTGGAGAGAAGGAATGGCTGATGTTTTGGGTTGGATGTGGAAAGAAAGTTTCCACCAGTGGGAGAGTCTAGGGCTAGAGGTCACACTCAGAATTAAAGGGCATTCCTTGAGAAGGGAGATGAGGAGGAAATTCTTTAGTCAGAAGGTGGTGAATCAGGAATTATTTGCCGCAAAAGACTGTGAAAGCCAAGCCAATGGATATTTTTAAGGCAGAGACTGACAGATTCTTGATCAGTATGGGTGTCAGAAGTTATGGGTAGAAGGCAAGAGGATGGGATTAGGAGGGAGGAAGAGATAGATCAGCCATGATTGAATGGTCTTGATGGGCCGAATGGCCAGATTCTGCTCTTCCAGCTTATAGAAACATAGAAAATAGGTGCAGGAGTAGAGGCCATTCGGCCCTTCGAGCCTGCACAGCCATTCAATATGATCATGGCTGATCATCCAACTCGGTATCCTATCCCTGCCTTCTCTCCATACCCCCTGATCCATTTAGCCACAAGGGCCACATCTAACTCCCTCTTAAATATAGCCAATGAACTGGCCTCAACTACCTTCTGCGGCAGAGAATTCCAGAGATTCACCTCTCTCTGTGTGAAAAAGGTTTTCCTCATCTCGGTCCTAAAAGATTTCCCCCTTGTCCTTAAACTGTGACCCCTTGTTCTGGACTTCCCCAACATCAGGAACAATCTTCCTGCATCAAGCCTGTCCAACCCCTTAAGATTTTTTTAAGTTTCTATAAGATCCCCCCCTCAATCTTCTAAATTCTAGCGAGTACAAGCCGAGTCTATCCAGATTCAGATTCAGATACAATTTTAATTGTCATTGTCAGTGTACAGTACAGAGACAACGAAATGCATTTAGCATCTCCCTGGAAGAGCGACATAGCAAATGATTTGAAGAAATAATAATAAGTATCCAGTCTTTCTTCATATGAAAGTCCTGACATCCCAGGAATCAATCTGGTGAACCTTCTCTGTACTCCCTCGATGGCAAGAATGTCTTTCCTCAGATTAGGAGACCAAAACTGTACGCAATACTCCAGGTGTGGTCTCGCCAAGACCCTGTACAACTGCAGTAGAACCTCCCTGCTCCTATAGTCAATTCCTTACGCGCTTACCAGACGTTATGTCAAAGCTGCCATTGAAAGACCTGGCAATTCTGTCAAGGAATGTGTAGACAAGTTGGAATTGGTTTTCAGAGATGGGTGAGACAGGTAGGGCAAATGGATGATGTAATGAAAAGGGATGCTGGTGCAATGACTCTGCATAG
>NC_073402.1:31249504-31259504 GCF_028641065.1 Leucoraja erinaceus | reverse complement strand
GAACAGCACGATATTCCGTTTGGGGTGTCTGCACCCCGGGGGCATGATAGGGCGAATTCTCCCAATTTTGTTAGACCTTGCTGGAGAAACTCCCCGGGTCCTCAGCTCCCCTGCTGGAAATCCTCCCATCCCCCAGCCTTCTGGCTACTCCTCCTTTTCCCTTTCTTGTCCCCACCCACCCCCACCCCCGATCAGTCTGAAGAAGGGTTTCGGCCCGAAACGTTGCCTATTTCCTTCGCTCCATAGATGCTGCTGCACCCGCTGAGTTTCTCCAGCTTTTCTGTGTAACCTGGGTAGATAGATAGATGGATAGATAGATAGATAGATAGATGGATAGGATACATAGTGGGTAGATGGGTAGATAGATGGATAGATAGTTTAAGAAGGAACTGCAGATGCTGGAAAATCGAAGGTAGACAAAAGTGCTGGAGTAACTCAGCGGGTGCAGCAGCATCTATGGAGCGAAGGAAATAGGCAACGTTTCGGGTCGAGACCCTTCTTCAGTACAAGTTGCCGGTGAGGCCACACTTGTAGAATCGCGTTCAGTTTTGTTCCCCCTGCTGATAGGAAAGATGAAGCAGGAAAAAGCGCAGGGAAGATTTACGAGGATGTTGCCAGGACTAGAGGGTCTGAGCTACAGGGAGAGGTTGGGCAGGTTGGGACTGCAGACTCCATGGAGCGCAGGAGGATGAGGGGCGATCTTATAGAGGTGTATAAAACCACGAGGGGGATTAATAGGGCAAATCCATAGTCTTCTCCCTGGGTAGACAAAAGTGCTGGAGAAACTCAGCAGGTGCAGCAGCATTTATGGAGCGAAGGAAATAGGCAACGTTACGGGACGAAACCCTTCAGGAAGGAAATAGGTAACGTTTCGGGCCGAAACCCTTTGGGTTTCGTCCCGAAACGTCGCCTATTTCCTTCGCTCCATATATGCTGCCGCACCCGCTGAGTTTCTCCGGCACTTTTAGAAACATAGAAACATAGACATAGAAATTAGGTGCAGGAGTAGGCCATTCGGCCCTTCGATGCCTGCACCGCCATTCAATATGATCATGGCTGATCATCCAACTCAGTATTTTGTGTACCAACCATGTGTAGAATTAGTTATCCTTCAGTTTCCTATTAAATCTTTACCCTCTCACCTTAAAAAATGTCCCCTCGTTCTTGAGTTCTGTACCATGGGGTAAAAAAGACTGTGTGTTCACCCTATCTATCTCCCTCATTATTTTGTACACCTCTATAAGATAGCCCCTCGTCCTACTGCGCTCCAGGGAATAAAGTCCTAGACTGCTCAACCTCTCCCTGTAGCTCAGGCCCTCAAATCCTGGCAACATCCTCGTAAAACCTGTCTGCACCGTTATTACATAGAAATTGCATCAGTAGGAGGAGGTGGACTTGCCAAACCAGCTGCTGTTGTGACTGTTGTGTCCCTATTAATGACTGCAAATTCTGGGAATAATTGCATCAGGCACCTTCTATGGCAGGAAATAGAGACGGGGTAATTCCAGCATTTCTTCTCCCTCTTCCTTGATTGCCAGCCAACTAAGACAGACACAAAGCGCTGGAGTAACTCAGCAGGACAGGCAGCATCTCTGGAGAACAGGAATGGGCGACCCTTCTTCAGGCTGAGAGTCAGGGGAGCAGGGAATGGTAGATATAGACGGTACACAGGACAAATGAATGGAAGATACGAATAGACTATTATCTGAATGGTGGCCGATTAGGAAAAGGGGAGATGCAACGAGACCTGGGTGTCATGGTACACCAGTCATTGAAAGTAGGCATGCAGGTGCAGCAGGCAGTGAAGAAAGCCAATGGTATGTTAGCATTCATAGCAAAAGGATTTGAGTATAGGAGCAGGGAGGTTCTACTGCAGTTGTACAGGGTCTTGGTGAGACCACACATGGAGTATTGCGTACAGTTTTGGTCTCCAAATCTGAGGAAAGACATTCTTGCCATAGAGGGAGTACAGAGAAAGTTCACCAGACTGATTCCTGGGATGGCAGGACTTTCATATGAAGAAAGACTGGATAGACTCGGCTTGTACTCGCTAGAATTCAGAAGATTGAGGGGGGATCTTATAGAAACTTACTAAATTCTTAAGGGGTTGGACAGGCTAGATGCAGGAAGATTGTTCCCGATGTTGGGGAAGTCCAGAACAAGGGGCCACACAGTTTAAGGATAAGAGGGAAGTCTTTTAGGACCGAGATGAGAAAATCATTTTTCACACAGAGAGTGGTGAATCTCTGGAATTTTCTGCCACAGAAGGTAGTTGAGGCCACAGTTCATTGGCTATATTTAAGAAGGAGTTAGATGTGGCCCTTGTGGCTAAAGGGATCAGGGGGTATGGAGAGAAAGCAGGGATGGGATACTGAGTTGGATGATCAACCATGATCATATCGAATGGCGGCGCAGGCTCGAAGGGCAGAATGGCCTCTACTCCTGCACCTATTTTCTATGTTTCTATATGCTGAGAGCAACGATATTCAAGGAAATGTGGAGCCCACAATGGTCTATTGTGGGCTGTGGAATCGGTGATAACAGGTTAATACAGACATTGGAACTTTACAACCTGCATATCTTCTATTCATTTGTCCTAAGTACCGTATATATATATATCTCTTGTCCCCATTTCCCCTGACTCTCAGTCTGAAGAAGGGTCTCGACCCAAAACGTCACCCATTCCTTTTCTCCAGAGATTCTGCCTGACCCGCTGAGTTACTCCAGCATTTGGTGTCTGTCTTTGGTTTAAAACGGCATCTGCAGTTCCTTCCTACACATTTGCTTGTTTGATTCCCTTTGCCACAGACACTTATCTAATCTCTTTAAAAAAGCTGACGCAGTCTTTCTCCTTGATCGCTAACTTTAGCCATGCACTCCACAACCCGCGCCTTATCTCCAGTAGTTTGCTGAGTGATGTCAGGGGGTTATTGAGAGTCAACGTCTGATTGCGTTAGAGTTTCAGAGCCGGCCATGCTACATTGATTTCTCTAACTTCAAGTACTGCCATGGATGCCCTCCACCGAAAACGGTGTCTGAGACGGGCTGGGAAGATCATCAAAGACCCCTCCCCACCCCAACCATGGACTGTTTGCCCTCCTCCCATCAGGGAGGCGGTACAGGAGCCTCAGGTCACGTACTAGTAGGATGAGGAACAGCTTCTACAACAATACAATCACACTGCTGAACTCGGAGTCCCGACGATAGATTTCTCTGGTCCCTCTGTCCCCATTCTGTTTACAAAACTTACAAAATTCTGTAGGGGTTGGACAGGCTAGATGCAGGAAGATTATTCTGTATCTTTAAGGATAAAAGGAAATCCTTTAAAACCTCTTTTTTTCACTAGAGAGTTTTTTTTTTTTTTTAAGTTTTCTTTATACGTACTGAGTTGGATGATCAACTACTACGGACTGACGCAAAACTGCATTTCGTTGTACTCATACTTGTATTTGTGCGATGACATTAAAGTTGAATTGAATTGAATAACTCCTGCATTCCCTCCCCTTCTCCTCCCCCCCACCCTAGCCGTCCTACCAGTTCCAGTTGTATCCCTCTTCCTTCCCCAGCCAACAATGAACCATTGTGGGCCCAACCCTTCCTGAGGTCATCTGTTGCCGCCCTCATTTGCTCTGGCCTTTCATTGCCTTCAGTATATTCCTCCTCACACAGCCTCTATTTTCTGTATTTTCAGTCTGAAGACAGATCCCCACCCAAAAAAGGCATGTTCTCCAAAAAACCATGTCACCATGTTCTCCACAGATGCTGCTGCACCCGCTGAGTTACTCCAGCACTCTGTGAAATGTCACCTATCCATGTTCTCCACAGATGCTGCCTGACCCGCTGAGTTACTCCAGCACTCTGTGAAACGTCACCTATCCATGTTCTCCACAGATGCTGCCTGACCCGCTGAGTTACTCCAGCGCTCTGTGAAACGTCACCTATCCATGTTCTCCACAGATGCTGCCTGACCCGCTGAGTTACTCCAGCACTCTGTGAAACGTCACCTATCCATGTTCTCCACAGATGCTGCCTTACCCGCTGAGTTACTCCAGCACTCTGTGAAACGTTACCTATCCATGTTCTCCACAGATGCTGCCTGACCCGCTGAGTTACTCCAGCATTTTCTATCTATCTTTGGTGTAAACCAGCATCTGCAGTTCCTTCCTACACAACTAGCTAATTCTCTTCGACTAAACGGGTTTTACAGTAGTTTCTTGCAGACACAATTCTTGCTCACAGTGTGGAAACAGCCCCTTTGGCCCAACGTGTGTCTAGTCCCACCTGCCTGCGTTTGGCCCATATCCCTCTAAACCTGTCCTATCCATGTGCCTGTCTAAACATCTCTTAAACGTTGCAATAGCACCTGCCTCAACTACCTCCTCCGGCAGCTCGTTCCTTGCTCCCTTTGTGTGTATAAAAAGTTGCTCCTCAGGTTTATGTTAAGTGTTTCCCTCCTCACCTTAAACCTATATCCTCTGGTTCTCGATTCCCCCTACTCTGGGCAAGAGACTGTGTGTGCGTTTACCCGATCCATGGTTTTGTACGCATTGGAAATGGTTTTGTGGTTATTTCATCGCTGCTCCTGTTAAAAACCCAGCAAATGACAAATGCTTTCTCTTTATTTCTTTGAGTCAGTCGCAGTTAGTAGATCAAACGATCTTGCGCTTTAGTGTGTCCTACAGCTGGGGGATGCAAGTAAACAAGTGATCTAATAGTTGCGATGAATTGCATCAGCTGAGGATCTATTGACTGATTACTCAGCAGCACTGTCTGACAGAGTTCAACACCGACTGCTGGCTGTGAATAAAATGACGAACTGTCTCTACACCCCTTGTGCTCCACCTGTTCTCGCACGCCTTTCTCCCCCTCCCCCTCCCATCCCACCTACATTACTAAAGGCATAGACTATTTTATAAACTGGGGGAGAATGCAGAAATCGGAGGTGCAAATAGACTTGGAAGTGGTAGTGCAGGATTCGCAGAAAGTTAATTTGCATGGGGAATCGGTTATAGAAACATAGAAATTAGGTGCAGGAGTAGACGCCATTCGGCCCTTCGAGCCTGCACCGCCATTCAATATGATCATGGCTGATCATCCAACTCAGTATCCCATACCTGCCTTCTCTCCATACCCCCTGATCCCTTTAGCCACAAGGGCCACATCTAACTCCCTCTTAACTATAGCCAATGAACTGTGGCCTCAACTACCCTCTGCGGCAGAGAGTTCCAGAGATTCACCACTCTCTGTGTGAAAAAGGTTCTTCTCATCTCGGTTTTAAAGGATTTCCCCCTTATCCTTAAGCTGTGACCCCTTGTCCTTATATGGAAGGCAACCGCATTTATTTAGAGAGGGCTAGAATAGAGAATCAGCACTGTAATGTTGAGGCTCTAGGCGCTGGTCAGGCTGCATTTGGAGTTTTGTGACCAGTTTTGGGCCCCATAATCTGAGGATGGATGTGCTGGCTCTGGAGAGGCTCCAGAGGAGGTTTACGAGAATGATCCCAGGAATGAGTGGGTTAACATATGATGAGCGTTTGACGGCACTGGGCCTGTACTCGCTGGAGTTTAGAAGGATGAGAGGGGGCCCCATTGAAACTTACCCAATAGTGAAAGGCCTGGATAGAGTGGATGTGGAGAGGATGTTTCCACTAGTGGGAGAGTCTAGGACCAGAGGGCGCAGCCTCAGAATAAAAGGACGTATCTTCAAAATGGAGATGAGGAGGAATTTCTTCAGTCAGAGGGTGGTGAATCTGTGGAATTCATTGCCACAGACGGCTGTGGAGGCCAAAGTCAGTGGAGATTGACAGGTTCTTGATTAGTACGGGTGTCGGGGGGTTACGGGGAGGGCAGGAGAATGCGGTTGCGAGGGAAAGATTGATCAGCCAATTATGAAATGACGGAGTAGACTTGATGGGCCGAATGGCTTAATTCTGCCCCTATGACTTATGGAACGTAAGCTTGAGACGGTGAGCTTGAATCGCTGGTGATCTCCTCACCAGACAATGCCTTTGTCTATCCGGCATCTCAGTCTAGGCGGGCTGTGTGCCATGAGTGAAGGCCTTGTTTACTCTGTACACTGTGGTAGTGGCAGTGTGCCAGGGATAGTAACGCTATCCTGTGCTACATGTGTATCAGCCCATAACCCAGCCTGGAATTTTAAATGAGCTCGAGTGGATAATTGTTACGCAGAGATAGACAGATCCTTGAGTGCGGGTGTCAGGGGTTATGGGGAGAGGGCAGGAGAATGGGGTTAGGAGGGAGAGATAGATGGAGTAGACTAGATGGGCCGAATGGCCTAATTCTACTCCTATCACATGACCTCATCACTGTGTAATTTATACCATGCAGAAGAGCTAAGTCAGAGTTACACTTGGAGACGGAACATGAAAGGTATTTCTACAACGAGGGGCATCACGGTGGCGCAGCGGGTCGGGCCGATGCCTCTCGGCGCCAGAGGCCCAGGTTCTTTGGTTTATACTCTCTAGAATTTAGAAGATTGAGAGGGGATCTTATAGAAACTTACAAAATTCTTAAGGGGTTGGACAGGCTAGATGCAGGAAGATTGTTCCCGATGTTGGGGAAGTCCAGGACAAGGGGTCACAGCTTAAGGATAAGGGGGAAATCCTTTAAAACCGAGATGAGAAGAACTTTTTTTTCACGCAGAGAGTGGTGAATCTCTGGAACTCTCTGCCACAGAGGGTAGTTGAGGCCAGTTCATTGGCTATATTTAAGAGGGAGTTAGATGTGGCCCTTGTGGCTAAAGGGATCAGAGGGTATGGAGAGAAGGCAGGTACGGGATACTGAGTTGGATGATCAGCCATGATCATATTGAATGGTGGTGCAGGCTCGAAGGGCCGAATGGCCTACTCCTGCACCTAATTTCTATGTTTTCTATGTTCGATCCTGACCTCTGGTGCTGTCTGTGTGGGGTTTGCACGCACTCCCTGTGACCACGTGGGTGTCTGCCGGTTTCCCACATCTAAATGACGTGCGGGTTTGTAGGCTAGTCGGTCTCTGTGGATCGCCCCTAGTTTGCAGGGAGTGGATGAGAAAGGTAAATCTAGTGTGAAGGGGTGATCGATGGCCAGCGTGGACTCGCTGGGCCACTGTGTTGCCCTAGGTTGATCCAGCTCTTTGTGTTTTGCATTTCATTCAAATAGTGTTCCCTGCAAGATATTTAAATTATTTCGGAAGCCACGGTGTTGAATGTTAAACCAGAGGACATAGGGTTAAGGTGAGGGGGGAAAATATTTAATAAGAATCTGAGGGGTTAACATTTTTTACACACTGGGTGGTGGGTGTATGGAATGATCTGCCGTAGGAGGTAGTTGAGGCTGGGACTATCCCAACGGTTGAGAAACATTTAGACAGGTACATGGATAAGACAGGTTTGGAGGGATATGGACCAAGCGCAAGCAAATGGGACGAGTGTGGATGGGGCATGTTGGTCAGGTTGGGCAAGTTGGGCCGAAGGGCCTGTTTCGCTAGAATTTAGAAGATTGAGGGGGGGGATCTTATAGAAACTTACAAAATTCTTAAGGGGTTGGACAGGCTAGATGCAGGAAGATTGTTCCCGATGTTGGGGAAATCCAGAACAAGGGGTCACACAGTTTAAGGATAAGGGGGAAGTCTTTTAGGACCGAGATGAGGAAAACATTTTTCACACAGAGAGTGGTGAATCTGTGGAATTCTCTGCCACAGAAGGTAGTTGAGGCCACAATTCATTGGCTATATTTAAGAGGGAGTTAGATGTGGCTAAAGGGATCAGGGGGTATGGAGAGAAGGCAGGTACGGGATACTGAGTTGGATATTGAATGGTGGCGCAGGCTCGAAGGGCCGAATGGCCTCTACTCCTGCACCTATTTTCTTATGTTTCTATGTGTCCATGCTGTAACACTCTAGTTGTGATTGGAATGCCTGTGTGCTCATGGCTGTGTTCTGGTGACAGATTCTCCTGGAGGGTCAAGATGATGCCGAGAGGCAGCTCTTCATTGAAGCCTTTATGTCCACTGGTCGTGTGGACAACGTTACCATGGTGATGGGCCTACACCCTCGCTACCTGGAGAGCTTTTGGAAGACTCAGTACTACCTGCTGCAGATGGACGGCCCCCTGCCCTATCACTACCGGCATTACATCGCTTTAATGGTGAGCAGCGCGGTATAGACGGCAATCGTTAGCGACGCAGTGGCGCTGGTTGCCGACTGGAACGGTGACGGACGCACCACGTGTCTCTGTCCTCCAGTTCCTGCGGCCTTTCGCCTCTGGAAGTACAGGATTCTGGTGTATGTGTGTGTGTGTGTGTTTTATCATAACCATATAACAATAACCATATAACAATTACAGCACGGAAACAGGCCATCTCGACCCTTCTAGTCCGTGCCGAACACGTAATCTCCCCTAGTCCCATACACCTGCGCTCAGACCATAACCCTCCATTCCCTTCCCGTCCATATAACTATCCAATTTATTTTTAAATGATAAAAACGAACCTGCCTCCACCACCTTCACTGGAAGCTCATTCCACACAGCTACCACTCTCTGAGTAAAGAAGTTCCCCCTCATGTTACCCCTAAACTTCAGTCCCTTAATTCTCAAGTCATGTCCCCTTGTTTGAATCTTCCCTACTCTCAGTGGGAAAAGCTTTTCCACGTCAACTCTGTCTATCCCTCTCATCATTTTAAAGACCTCTATCATGTCCCCCCTTAACCTTCTGCGCTCCAAAGAATAAAGACCTAACTTGTTCAACCTTTCTCTGTAACTTAGTTGCTGAAACCCAGGCAACATTCTAGTAAATCTCCTCTGTACTCTCTCTATTTTGTTGACATCCTTCCTATAATTAGGCCACCAAAATTGTACACCATACTCCAGATTTGGCCTCACCAATGCCTTGTACAAGTTTAACATTACATCCCAACTTCTATACTATCATCATTCCTTACAATGCCGTGTACGACAGCGATCGCAACTTCTACTGAAGTGTGGATGGCCGTCGGCTCGCTAGGAGCTCATCCGCCCTTTGGCAGGTCTTGTTTTTGGTCCTGCTGGGGGTCCACAGCCCCCTCCTCACCTGGCAATCTCCCCCCGACCTGACCAGGTAATATAGAGAAATATAGAATGAAGAAATGAAACGTATGTAAAAAAAAAATAACAATGATCAAGGTAGTAGTGTGTTGTTGACGTTGGGCTAGGTGAAAATGAGTTACAGTCAATGAAACTAGTATATGTAGGATGGAACTGCAGATTGAATGGCGGTGCTGGCTCGAAGGGCCGAATGGCCCACTCCTGCCCCTAATGTCTATGTTTGTCCGTCTTGTTGCAGGCTGCCGCCCGTCACCAATGCGCGTACCTTGTTGGCCTTCACATCAGCGAGTTCCTGCAGGTGGGGGGAAGCCCCGAGTGGCTGAACGGGTTAAACTCTGTGCCCCAGAAACTGAAGAATCTCGGCGAAATCAACAAAATCCTGGCTCACCGGCCCTGGCTGATCACCAAGGAACACATTGAGGCAAGTGGCTGCCAAGTCGCTCGGAGCTGAGTCTTTAGTTTAGAGATGGAATGGAATACTTTATTGTCACGTTCAACATCTTTGCTTGCGTTGCCCCGGTACGTGAATAGTGGCCACCTCAAGGATGCTGACACAGTTACAAGGTACCCCCGTGCCAGTTGCCCCTTTGCCCATTGTTCTTCCCCCCTCACTCACGACGGTGGTAGATGTGTGGGAAGAAACTGAGGAGCTGGTTTACACTCCGTACCTTCCCATTCCTTCCATCCAGAGATTCCTGCCCCCGACACAGACACTCCAGCATTTTGTGTCTGATTTAGTTTATAGATACAGCGCGGGAACAGGCCATTCGGCCCACATGCGTGTGTACACAGATGGGCATGCGTGTGCATGTACACAGTTGGCCATACATGTGTACACAGATGGTCATGTGTGTGTGTTGTATGTTGCAGGAGCTGCTGCGGGTGGGTGTGAGCAGCTGGTCATACATGTGTACACAGA
>NC_073402.1:31097004-31244504 GCF_028641065.1 Leucoraja erinaceus | reverse complement strand
ATTGTCACGTGTACCGAGGTACAGTGAAAAGCTTTTTGTTGCGTGCTATCCAAACAGCGGAAAGGCTATACATGATTACAATCGAGCTGTCCACAGTGTAGTCAGGGTCGAACGCAGGTCTGTGGGGGCAGCAACACTGCCTCTTGGTTCTTGCTGCTCCAAAATATTCCAAATGGAATTTAAACTGGAGGTGGTGAAGGGAGGGACCTCTGCACCCACTATATTCCACAGTATCCCACATTCTAAGCTGGCAGCTTGTTCCATGTATCTCCAGCAGCTGAGTGAAACTTGCACTAGTGGCAGAGTCTAGGACCAGGGATCAGGGATAGTCCTTCAGGAAGGAGATGGATTTATTTGTTAGTCAGAGGGTGGTAAATCTGTGGAATTCATTGCCTGCGAAGGCCGTCAGTGGATATATTTAAGGCAGAGATAGATAGATTCTTGATTAGTGCAGGTGTCAGGGGTTATGGGAAAAGGCAAGAGATTTCATAGCAAACGTATTTGAGTATAGGAGCAGGGAGGTTCTACTGCAGTTGTACAGGGTCTTGGTGAGACCACACCTGGAGTATTGCATACAGTTTTGGTCTCCAAATCTGAGGAAGGACATTATTGTCATAGAGGGAGTACAGAGAAGGTTCACCAGACTGATTCCTGGGATGTCAGGACTGTCTTATGAAGAAAGCCTGGATAGACTTGGTTTATACTCTCTAGAATTTAGGAGATTGAGAGAGGATCTTATAGAAACTTACAAAATTCTTAAGGGGTTGGACAGGCTAGATGCAGGAAGATTGCTCCCGATGTTGGGGAAGTCCAGGACAAGGGGTCACAGCTTAAGGATAAGGGGGAAATCCTTTAAAACCGAGATGAGAAGAACTTTTTTCACACACAGAGAGTGGTGAATCTCTGGAACTCTCTGCCACAGAGGGTAGTCGAGGCCACACAGTTCATTGGCTATATTTAAGAGAGGGAGTTAGATGTGGCCCTTGTGGCTAAGGGGATCAGGGGGTATGGAGAGAAAGCAGGTACGGGATACTGAGTTGGATGATCAGCCATGATCATATTGAATGGCGGTGCAGGCTCGAAGGGCCGAATGGCCTCTACTCCTGCACCTAATTTCTATGTTTCTATGTTTCTATTGGGGTTTGGAGGGAGAGATAGATCAGCCATGATTGAATGGCGGAGTAGACTAGATGGGCCGAATGGCCCAATTCTGCTCCTATCGCCAATGGGCATAACATGCTGTGCCTCTGTCTTCAGGACTACACATGGGAGGACCACGGCTACTCGTTGATCAACCGCCTGTACCCGGAGGTTGGCCAACTCTTGGACGAGAAGTTCCAGGTTGTGTACAATTTAACGTACAACACCATGGCCATGCACTGTGAAGTCGACACCTCCATGCTGAGGCGGGCCATTTGGAACTACATCCATTGTGTGTTTGGCATCAGGTTTGTCCCTCGTTTCAATCAATCAATCAATCGCTCGCTCACTCACTCACTCACTCACTCACTCACTCACTCACTCAATCACTCAATCAATCACTCACTCACTCACTCACTCACTCACTCACTCACTCACTCACTCACTCAATCAATCAATCAATCAATCACTCAATCACTCAATCAATCACTCACTATCAATCAATCCACCTTTATCGTCAACTTGCAAAGCAACAGCTGTACAGCGCAAAATGAGAAGACGTTTCCCAGGGAATCCCGGAGCATCGCACATGAAACTTAAAACATTTCACACATAATAACAATAAAAACAATCCAGTCCCTGATGAAACAGTATAAATAGTTGAACGCAGGTCAAACAGCAACATTAAAATACAGTAAAACCAATCATTAAAATGTCTAGGGCAGCTGATTTAAGTGGCCAGTGCCAGAGTTATTAAAATGTCAGTGCAAAGCTGCAGAATCAGGTGACTGTGAGTACAGAGTGACTGTTTAGCAGCCTCACAGCCTGTGGCAGGAAGCTGTTTAGCAGTCTGGTAGTCCGGGCTTTGATGCTTCGATATCTCTTGCCTGATGGCAGGAGATCCAGGTGTGTGTGTGGAGGGGGTGCAGTTTGTCCTTAGCAATTCTCAGAGCTTTTTTCAGACGGCGGCTCTGGAACAGTTCTTGTACCGAGGGTAGGGAGACGCCAATGATCCTCTCTGCTCCTCTGCAGAGCCAGATGGGACACACTGACAAGCTGGTGGCATTCTTGAGCGTTTGTTTTCATGGCTTCTCGAGATATTTATCCTCGTGTCCTCTCCCCTTTTCTGGAGCAGATACGATGACTACGACTACGGAGAGGTCAATCAGCTTCTTGAGCGCAGCCTGAAGATCTACATCAAGACCGTGGCTTGTTACCCCGAGAAAACCACCAAGAGAATGTACGTTTGTTTCTGGAGACACTTCAGACATTCAGAAAAGGTACGTCTGGTTTTTTTTTGGGGTGTTTTAGCCATCAAACTCCTAGTTTCAAGCAGACAGAATGTGTAGGAAGGAACTGCAAATGCTGGTTTACAAAAGATGATCGCTTCAAGGTTTGAGTTTTAAGTGTAGTTTTAGTTTAGTGGTACAACGCAGAAACAAGGCCTTTGACCCAACGACTCTGCATGGACCAGCGATCCCCGCACACGAACTATCCTAGCCCTAGACTTTCAGACTGAAGAAGAGTTGACGTGGAAAAGCTTTACCCACTGAGAGTAGGGAAGATTCAAACAAGGGGACATGACATGAGAATTAAGGAACATAAGTTTAGGGGTAACATGAGGTGGAACTTCGTTACTCAGAGTGTGGTAGCTGTGTGGAATGAGCTTCCAGTGACAGGTGGTGGAGGCAGGTTCGTTTTTATGGTTTAAAAAATAAATTGATAGTTTCAATGGATGGAAGGGAATGGAGGGTTATGGTCTGAGCGCAGTGTATATGGGACTAGGGGAGAAGGCCTTTGACGGCACAGACTAGCTGGGTCCCGATGGCCTGTTTCCGTGCTGTAATTGTTATACTGGTTATAAGGGTTCAGATGAGGTTTACAAGAATTATCTCAGGAATGAGTGGGTTAACATACGATGAGCGTTTGTCGGCACTGGGCCTGTACTCGCTGGAGTTTAGAAGGATGAGGGGGAACCTCATTGAAGCTTACCGAATAGTGAAAGGCCTGGATCGAGTGGATGTGGAGAGGATGTTTCCACTAGTGGGAGAGTCTAGGACTTGAGGTCATAGCCTCAGGATTAAAGGACGTTCCTTTAGGAAGGAGATGAGGAGGAATTTCTTTAGTCAGAGGGTGGTGAATCTGTGGAATTCTTTGCCACACAAGGCTGTGGAGGCCACAAGTCAGTGGATATTTTGAAGGCAGAGACAGATGGATAGATTCTTGGTTGGGGGTGGGAGATTGCAACCTTCACGTGGTCCGCCCTGCTTCGACGAATGCAATCAACCTAGCGTGCACAATCAAATAAGATCGAGTAGAACAAGTTGTCCTACAGCTTTAGGCTGTGCAGGCCATACACAAGAAGAAGATCGAATCTCGGTCAGTACGGGTGTCAGGGGTTACGGGGAGAAGGCAGGAGAATGGGGCTAGGAGGGAGAGATAGATCAGCCGTGATTGAATGACGGAGTAAACTTGATGGGCCGAATGGCCTAATTCTGCTGCATTCCCTGATGACTGGGGAAGGGGGAAAGGACTTGTTTGGCAGGTGATAATTGGCAGTGTTTTCTTTTCCTCCCCCCTCCCCGCACCTCATTAGGTCCACGTGAACCTGCTGCTCCTGGAGGCGAGGATGCAGGCGGCATTACTGTACGCCCTGCGTGCCATCACGTGGTACATGACGTGAGCGCGCGTGCGTGGGGACAGCGCGGCTCCCTCTAGAGACCGGCGGATCTTCCTCACCCTCTGGGATGGCTGCACTGACAGGACGAGCCCACCACAACCCCAGCCCATTCCCAATATCTGAAATGCATATTATTTTAGAGCATAAAACTCCCTCAAACTATTTACTTGAGGCAACAACGGCGGCGGTGGTGGTGGTGTTGGTGGGAGGGGGAAAGACTTTGGTATTTTTGCTGTTGTCCTGTACGCGGTGAATGGTTTTGAAGGTTTGATCTCGAAGCCAATGCGCCCTCGTGCTCCTATCTCCTCTGCCACCACCCTGCCAGAAGCGGGCACTCCTGAATGTATCGTCTAGAACTTAGAACTGTGAACTTAGCCAGCTGGGTGTGACACAGCCTACTTTTGTGTTCCAACACTTCTCACTGGTCTTGTATTTATTTATCTTGCGGCTGTTTGATCCATCAAGAGATTTTTCATGTGTACCCCTTGCTGTCTCCACTCGTTAACAGAACTGACTTTGAACCTGATGGCCTCCGTCCCGACTTGTGTTGAGGGTGTGAGCTCGGACCCTCTGGGTGGGAAGTGGCGATGGGGAATTTGAGATAGACAGAGGGGTGTCGTTAGATTCCAAGCCTTGACCTCTTGCAGGTGACAATTGCCCAGCTTAAAATCTACTTCTCCAAATAGATTTCACCCCAGTCTATAATTAATTGACCCAAGCCCATAACTTTGATTGCAGAAATTGGGCGGCACAGCGGTAGAGTTGCTGCCTCACAGCGCCAGAGACCCGGGTACGATCTCGACTATAGGTGCTGTCTGTGCGGAGTTTGTTCGCTCTTCCCATGTGACCGCGTGGGGTTTTCTCCAGTTTCCCCCCACACTCCAAAAACTAAAATCCACTCAAAAGACGTGCAGGTTTGTGGGTTAATTGGCTTCTGTAAATTGTCCCCAGTGGGTAGAATAGAACTGGTGTGGAGATGGTCACTGGTCAGTGTGAACTTTGGGCTGAACGGCCTGTTTCCATGCTGTGCCTCTACACCTAAAACTAAAACTGAAACATTTCTTCTCCCCCCGGGAAAGCAACTTTGCAGTTGTTGCTCCATCTCTGCCTGAGGTAGATTAAAAGTGCCCGGTTTAGCAAAGGACCCCCTCCCCCCTTCCCCTCCCCCCCCCCCCTCTCTCCCCTCCCCCCCTCCCCCTCCTCTCCCCCCCTCCCCCCCTCCCCTCTCCCCCCCCTCCCCACCTCCCTCTCCCCCCCCCTCCCCCTCTCCCCCCCCCCTCCCCCCCCCCTCTCCCCCCCCCCCCCCTCCCTCCCCCTCCCCCTCTCCTCCCCTCCCCCCCTCCCTCCTCCTCCCCCCTCTCTCTCCCCCTCCCCCCCCCCCCCCCTCTCCCCCTCTAATTCCCCCCTCCCCCCCTCTCCCCCCCCCTCTCCCTCCCCTCTCCCTCCCCCCCTCTCCCTCTCTCCCCCCCCCCCCCCCTCTCTCTCCCCCCTCCCCCTCTCTCTCCCCTCCCTCTCCCCCTCTCTCCTCCCTCCCCCTCTCTCTCTCCCCTCCTCCCCCCCTCCCCTCCCCCTCCCCCCTCCTCTCCCCCCCCCCCCTCTCTCTCCCCCCCCCCCCCTCTCTCCCCCCCCCCTCCCCCTCTCCTCTCCTCTTCCCTCTCTCCCCCCACTCTCCCCCTCCCTCTCTCTCTCCTCCTCCCCCCCTCCCTCTCCTCTCTCCCTCCCCTCTCCCTCTCTCCCCTCTCCCCCCCCCTCCCCCTCTCTCTCCCCTCCCCTCTCCCCTTTCTCACCCCCTCCCTCCCCTCCCTCTCTCTCTCCCTCCCCCCCCCTCTCTCCTCCCTCCCCCCTCTCTCCCCTCCCCCTCTCTCTCCCCCCCCCCCTCCCTCTCCCCTCTCCCCCCCCCCTCCTCCCTCTCCCCCCTCTCTCCCCCTCCCCCTCTCTCTCTCTCTTTCCCTTTCTCTCTCTCCCTCTCTCCTCACTCTCCCCTCCCCCTCTCTCCCCTCTGCCTCTCTCTCTCCCCTCTCTCTCTCCCGCTCTCTCTCCCCCCTCTCTCTCCCCCCCCTCCCCCTCTCTCTCTCCCCTTCCCCCTCTCTCTCCTCCCCCCCCCCCCCACCCCTCCCCCCCTCCCCCCTCTCCCTCCCCCTCCCCTCTCCCCCTCCCCCTCTCCCCCCTCCCCACCTCCCTCCCCTCTCCCTCCCCCCTCCTCCCCCCTCCCCCTCTCCTCCCCTCCCCTGTCCCTTATTCTCCCCCCCCCCCCCTGTCATTTATTTCCCTTGTTTAACAGAAGAGTTGTGAATGAACAGCTTGACCAAAGGTGACCGTCGCTGCCTTCCATCCATATAAGTGATAGGAGAAGAATGAGGCCATTCGGCCCATCTAGTCTACTCCGCCATTCAATCACGGCTGATCTATCTCTCACTCCTAACCCCATTTTCCTGCCTTCCCCCCCATAACCCCTGACACCCGCACTAATTGTAAATGTATCCATCTCTGACAAACATGAGTGGGCATTTGCATTTCCTTTTTTTTGCTCCAAACTGCAGAAAATCCGTTGAACCATTCCCTGAAACTCCAGGCTTCTGTCACAGCGCTAGAGACTCTGGTTCGATCCTGACTCCGGGTGCTGCCTGTACGGAGTTTGCACGTTCTCCCTGTGACTGCGTGGGTTTTCTCCGGGCGCTCCGGTTTCCTCCCACACTCCAAAGACGTACAGGTTTGTCGGTCAATTGGCTTGGGTAAAATTGTAAATTGTCCCTAGTGTGTGTAGGATAGTGTTAGTGTGCGGGGGGGGGGTCGCAGGTCGGTGCGAAATCCTTCTGGAAATAGGCAACGTTTCGGGCCGAAACCCGGAAGGGTTTCGACCCGAAACGTTGCCTATTTCCTTAGCTCCATAGATGCTACTGCACCCGCTGAGTTACGCCAGCACTCTGGGCAACTTCACCTGTCCATGTGCTCCACAGATGCTGCCGGACCCGCTGAGTTCCTCCAGCACTCTGTGAACCGTCACCTATCCATGTTCTCCACAGATGCTGCCTGACCCCCGCTGAGTTACTCCAGCACTCTGTGAAACGTCACCTATCCATGTTCTCCACGGATGCTGCCTGACCCGCTGAGTTACTCCAGCACTCTGTGAAACGACCACCTGTTTCCGCGCTGTATCTCTGAGCTAAACTGTCGATGCCTTGATTTGCGCACACTTCCCGTTTGAAACTCCAGTTTCTTGTTTATTTTTGCACATGTTGATCAGCTGGGTGGCTAGTGTTATAGTGTTTCTACTTCACGTTCTGCTTGTACTGATCAAACACATCGATTACCATTGTCTGTTTTGTGTGTGTGTGTGTGTGTGTGTGTGTGTGTGTATAGTATTTCCTGTTAGCCAACACCAGCATAAGTTTTCTCTCTTTTTTTTTTGTTCTTTTTATATATTTAAAAAAAAACATATTTGTTTCATTGACGGGGGAGGGGTGGGAGTTAGAGGGGAAGAGAATCTTGCCAAACCCCACCTCGTGTTTCCCCTGGTATACACTGTATACAGCAGCAGTACAGAGACAGGGAAAGGTCTGTACTGAATTTGTGTCATCTTCGAGTGTAGTCCTTGTAAGATTCTGCGAAGGATGTCACTCGGACATGACGCGTAGTTTGTGTTGTCACTTCCCTTGAAATTACGATTAACTTTGCATTGAAACGTCATAAGGTCATAAGCGCTAGGAGTGCAATTAGGCCATTCAGCCCATCAAGTCTACTCCGCCATTCAATGGTGGCTGATCTGTCTCTCCCCATACTCCTGCCTTCGCCCCATAAACCCCGACACTTGTCCAAGGCAGGTGTTAGATGTAGACACGAGGAACTGCAGATCCTGGCCTATTTCCAGAAGGGTTTCGGACTGAAAAGTTGCCTATTTCCTTAGCTCCATAGATGCTGCTGCACCATAACTCAGCGGGTCAGGCAGCATCTGTGGAGAACATGGATAGGTGACGTTTCACAGAGTGCTGGAGTAACGCAGCCGGGTCAGGTGGCATCTGCGGAGGGAATGGACAAGTGACATATTGGGTCGGGACCCTTCTTCAGATTGATGCAACTAGTCTTGAGGAAGGATGTCGGAAGCAACTGCAGATACTATTTTAAACCGAAGATAGACACAAAATTCTGGAGTAGCTCAGCAGGTCAGGCAGCATCTCTGGAGAAAAGGAATAGATTATGTTTCGGATCGAGATCCATCTTAATACTCCATAGACTTCAGAAGACTGAAGAAGGGTCTCGACCTGAAACGTCACCTATCCATGTTCTCCACAGATGCTGCCCGACCCGCTGAGTTACTCCAGCACTCTGTGAAACGTCACCTATCCATGTTCTCCACAGATGCTGCCTGACCCGCTGAGTTACTCCAGCACTCTGTGAAACGTCACCTATCCATGTTCTCCACAGATGCTGCCTGACCCGCTGAGTTATGGTGCAGCAGCATCTATGGAGCTAAGGAAATAGGCAACTTTTCAGGCCGAAATCCTTCTGGAAATAGGCAACGTTTCGGGCCGAAACCCAGAAGGGTTTTGACCCGAAACGTTACCTATTTCCTTAGCTCCATAGATGCTGCTGCACCCGCTGAGTTACTCCGGCACTCTGTGAAACGTCACCTATCCATGTTCTCCACAGATGCTGCCTGACCCGCTGAGTTACTCCAGCACTCTGTGAAACGTCCCCTATCCATGTTCTCCACAGATGCTGCCTGACCCGCTGAGTTACTCCAGCACTCTGTGAAACGTCACCTATCCATGTTCTCCACAGATGCTGCCTGACCCGCTGAGTTACTCCAGCACTCTGTGAAACATCACCTATCCATGTTCTCCACAGATGCTGCCTGACCCGCTGAGTTATGGTGCAGCAGCATCTATGGAGCGAAGGAAATAGGCAACTTTTCGGGCCGAAATCCTTCTGGAAATAGGCAACGTTTCGGGCCGAAACCCGGAAGGGTTTCGACCCGAAACGTTACCTATTTCCTTAGCTCCATAGATGCTGCTGCACCCGCTGAGTTACTCCAGCACTCTGTGAAACGTCACCTATCCATGTTCTCCACAGATGCTGCCTGACCCGCTGAGTTACTCCGGCACTCTGTGTCTTTTTTCGGGTGTTAAGTGACTTGGCCTTTGGTGCATTGATGGACATTGGGCGGTCAGAATTGTAGGACCGTCTGGTTCACACGATCTGCATCGGTCAAAATTAAGCCTCTTGGCCCTTTCAATAGTGAGGAAGTGACCAGGCAACAAATTGAATAATTTAGAATGTAATGTTTAGTAAGTATTTATATGGCGATAATTGAACACTAACGTTATTAGCTGGCCCAGTAACCCTTTTTACAGACTTGTGCGTTTGTTCAAAGGTTCATTTTCATTCTCTGGTTAGCCTTGGCGGCCTGTTTTGCACAGAATTGTGCGCAGCAGTGAAGGCAGATTCCCAGCTTGGGATGATGTCTAGATCTCTTTTGTGTCCTCAGACACACTCGCTAACCAAAGGTTTGTTAGCAACCAGAGTCCCGGCAGTCTCACAGACAAAGAGTCATTGAAAAATAACATACTTTAAAACTGTAAGAGTTCCTACATTTTAATCCAAGGCTGTCTGATCCCAAAGGCAGCACGATCAAGTCCTTGAACATTGATTTTAAACTAAATAAACTGCTCCTTAATTGAATGTGTTCCTTGCTCTTGGGGGGGGGGGGAGATGAAGGAGAGATTATAACTGATATCAAATCTGTTCTGTATAATGAGCAAATAGACTTTCTCGTTGATCACTGTTCTATGGAAGTCATTTTTCTTGTTTCCAAAAGTCAATGATATGTGTGTGTGTGTGTGTGTGTATCCACTCACTCCGCACCATTTACCATGTCTTTTGTAAACATGCACTGGGCTTTAATGCACTCCATAAAGTAAAGAAGGTTTTAGTTGTTGATAAAAATCACTTTCTAACTCTGCAGGAAGGAACTGCAGATGCTGGTTTACACCGAAGATAAGACACAGAATGCTGGAGTAACTCAGCGGGACAGGCAGCATCTCTGGAGAGAAGGAATGGGTGACGTTTCGGGTCGACCGACCCCTGAAGAAGGGTCTCGACCCCGAAACGTGGCCTGCCCGTTCCTTCCCTCCAGAGATGCCGCCTGTCCCGCTGAGTTAGGCCAACATTCTGTGTCTTATCTTCACTCTCTAACCAGGCAGCACTGATGCACGGAGCTACAACTCCACACTCTCCTGTGAGCTGGTGTGCTCTCTCTCTCCTCTCCATGGTTTAAGATGCTGGTTATGAACTTCTGGATCACTTAAACTTTTTGAGTAGTAGCTTGTTTTTATTCCAAAGATGTATATTGTGCAACAAGTTGACTTTGGGAGACTTGCAGAGAGAGAGAGAGAGAGAGACTGACTCGACCACTGAGCAATCTGTAAATTTCCCGAGGACTCTCTCCCCAAAGTTGACCACAATGAACGATGATATCTTGCCAGCATCGTCCCTTCTATTGTTTGTGGGGTTTTGGAAGTTACAAACAACTTTTTTGACTTTGATTTCATAAAGAAATAAAGATACTTTTTTCAAAAAATGCTTTTGTTGTATTTTCTGGCGAACTTTGCACATATTCTGTAGCGCATCTGGTTGAGGTGGTTTAGTGGGTAGAACCACCGCCTCCGGCCCAGAGACCCCGGTTCGATCCCCACTACGGGCGCTGTCTGTGTGGAGTTTGCACGTTCTCCCCGTGACCTGCGTGGGTTTTCTCCGAGATCTTCGGGTTTCCTCCCACACTCCAAAGACTAATTGGCTTGGCGTAAATGTGGAAATTGTCCCTAGTGTGTATAGGATAGTGTTAATGTGCGGGGCTCGCTGGTCGGTACAGACTCAGTGGGCCGAAGGGCCTGTTTCTACACTGTATCTCTAAACAACACCAAGTCATCCAACCTCTCTTATTGGTCCTACCCTTGAATCCAAGCAGCAACTTAGGATGAAAACTTCCGGAAAATTCCTCTCTGTTCTCTGTCCTTTGTCGAATGGAAATTGCTTTGAACATAGATAATAGGTGCAGGAGTAGAGGCCATTCGGCCCTTCGAGCCTGCACCTCCATTCAATATGATCATGGCTGATCATCCAACTCAGTATCCCATCCATGTAACAATTTACAGCATGGAAACAGGCCATCTCGACCCTTCTAGTCCATGCCGAACACATATTCTCCCCTAATCCCTGCCTTCTCTCCGTACCCCCTGATCCCTTTAGCCACAAGGGCCACATCTAACTCCCTCTTAAATATAGCCAATGAACTGTGGCCTCAACTACCTTCTGTGGCAGAGAATTCCACAGATTCACCACTCTCTGTGTGAAAAATGTTTTCCTCATCTCGGTCCTAAAAGATTTCCCCCTTATCCTTAAACTGTGTGACCCCTTGTTCTGGACTTCCCTAACATCGGGAACAATCTTCCTGCATCTAGCCTGTCCAACCCCTTAAGAATTTTGTAAGTTCTGAATGAGGAAGTGTTGAGATGACAATAATCATTAAATATATTGTGTATAAACCATTCTGGTGCCTGTGTGTCTGGCTACGCAGATCCTGAATATAACTTTCAAAGGCAGCTATTAAATATTCCCCACCGATGTGTGGAATAATTGCAGTTTGAGTCTGACTTGGGCGGCACGGTGGCGCAGCGGTAGAGTTGCTGCCTCACAGCACCAGAGACCCGGGTTCCATCCAGACCACGGGTGCTGTCTGTACGGAGTTTGCACGTTCTCCCCGTGACCAGCGTGGGTTTGCTCAGAGATCTATTTCCTCCCACACTCCAAAGACGTACAGGTTTGTAGGTTAGGTTACACAAAAAAGCTGGAGAAACTCAGCGGGTGCAGCAGCATCTATGGAGCGAAGGAAATAGGTAACGTTTCGGGCCGAAACCCTTCCGGGTTTCGGCCCGAAACGTTGCCTATTTCCTTCGCTCCATAGATGCTGCGGCACCCGCTGAGTTTCTCCAGCTTTTTTGTGTAACCTTCGATTCTCCAGCATCTGCAGTTCCCTCTTAAACACAGGTTTGTAGGTTAGTTGCTTGATATATAAATGTGAAATTGTCCCCAGTGTGTGTCGGAGAGTGTTAGCGTGCGGGGATCGCTGGTCGGCGCGGGGTGGGAGACTGCAACCTTCACGTGGTCCGCCCTGTTCCGACGAATGCAATCAACCCGGCGTGCAGAATCAAATAAGATCGAATAGAACCAGCTGTCCTACAACTTTAGGCTGTGCATGCCACACGCAAGAAGCAGAAGCTGGTTGGCACGGACTCGACGGGCCGAAGGGCCTGTTTCCGTGCTGCATCTCTAAACTTAAACTAAACTAAGTCACTGAAATGTTAGACACAAAATGCTGGAGTAACTCAGCGGGACAGACAGGTGGCATGCATCTCTGGAGAGAAGGAATGGGTGACGTTTTGGGTTAACAACCTGAAACATTATCCATTCTGTCTCTCCAGAGATGCTGCCTGTCTGACCCGCTGAGTTACTCCAGCATTTTTTGTCGACAATGTAAACCTGCATCTGCAGTTCCTTCCCACACATTTCACTGAAATGTTCCACCCTTAACAGAAACCGGTGAAGCGAAGCTTTTTAATGATCGTGGCTGTTGTAGAGTTTCACATGTAGATGGTGTTGAGCAAGGGTCTATGAGGGCAACACTTCGACAGCGTAGCGAGGACACAGATCCGGTGACGACACTAATGGGCATCTGGAGATAAACTTTATCGAGGTTACGGAGCACAGGGGAAAAATACAGAGATTACGTCCAACGTCTGTGATGAGGAAAAAGGCACTGCAGAGGGTGGTGAAAATTGCCCAACGCATCACCGGTTCCCCGCTCCCCTCCATTGAGTCTGTCCAAAGCAAGCGCTGTCTGCGGAGGGCGCTCAGCATCGCCAAGGACTGCTCTCACCCCAACCATGGACTGTTTACCCTCCTACCATCCGGGAGGCGCTACAGGTCTCTCCGTTGCCGAACCAGCAGGTCGAGGAACAGCTTCTTCCCGGCGGCTGTCACTCTACTCAACAACGTACCTCGGTGACTGCCAATCACCACTCCCCCCCCGGGACACTTATTATTATTTATTCAAATCGTTTGCTATGTCGCTCTTCAAGGGAGATGCTAAATGCATTTCGTTGTCTCTGTACTGTACACTGGCAATGACAATTAAAATTGAATCTGAATCTGAATCTGAATCTGAATGTTTTCACCCAGAGAGTTGTGAATCTGTGGAATTCTCCGCCACAGATTAGAAGGCAGTGGAGGCCAATCCACTGGATGTATTCAAGAGAGAGTTAGATTTAGCTCTTAGGGCTAACGGAATCAGGGGATATGGGGAGAAGGCAGGAACAGGGTACTGATTGGGGATGATCATATTGAATGGCGGTGCTGGCTCGAAGGGCCGAATGGCCTACTCCTGCACCTGTTGTCTATTGAACTTAATTTTCGACAGCTTGGAAACAGGCCCTTCGGCCCACCAAGACCATGCAGACCAGCAATCACCCCACGTACTGGCCCTATCACACGCGCACACTAAGGACAATTTACAATTTTTTTTTAACCGAAGACCAAATTAACCAACAAACCTGAGAGAGACACAAAAAAGCTGGAGTAACTCTACAGGACAGGCAGCATCTCTGGAGAGAAGGTATGGGTGACGTTTTGGGTTGAGACTTTTTATCGGGCTACCTACAACCCTGTATGTCTTTGGAGTGTTGGAGGAAACCGGAGCACCTGGAGAAAACCCACACAGGTCACAGGGAGAACCTGCAAACTCCACACAGATAGCAGCCGTAGTCAGGATCGAACCCGGGTCTCTGGCGCTGTGAGGCAGCAACTCTACCACTGCGCCATCGTGACGCCTTACATTGGGATAGTCAAGATTCAAGATTCAATTTAATTGTCATTAATTGTCCCAGCCTCAACTACCTCCTCTGGCAGCTCGTTCCATACACCCACTGCCCTTTGTGTGAAAAAGTTACCCCTCAGATTCCTGTTAAATCTTTTCCCCTTCACCTTGAACCTATGTCCTCAGGTTCTCGAAAGACAGGTGGTGGTGGGTCTAATCAATCAATCAATCAATCAATCAACCTTTATTGTCATCTTGCAAGCAACAGTTGTACAGTGCAAAATGAAAAGACGTTTCCCAGTGAATAGCGGAGCATCGCACATGAAATTTAAAACATTTCACACATAATAACACTAAAAACAATCCAGTCCCTGATGGAACAGTATAAATAAATAGTTAAAAGCAGGTAAAACACAACGTTAAAATACAATAAACCAATCATAAAAATGTCCGGGGCAGCTGATTTGAGTGGCCAGTGCCAGTTATTAAAGTGTCCGTGCCAGCCGCAGAATCAAGTGACTGTGAGTACAGAGTGACTGTTTAGCAGCCTCACAGCCTGTGGTAGGAAGCTGTTTAGCAGTCTTGTAGTCCGGGCTTTGATGCTTCGATATCTCTTGCCTGATGGCAGGAGATCCAGGTGTGTGTGGAGGGGGTGCAGTTTGTCCTTAGCAATTCTCTGAGCTTTTTTCAGACAGCGGCTCTGGAACAGTTCTTGTACCGAGGGTAGGGAGACGCCAATGATCCTCTCTGCTCCCCTCACTACCCTCTGCAGAGCCTTCCTGTCCGAGCAGTTGCAGGTGCAGTACCACGTATTTATGCAGTACGTGAGTACTATGGAACAAGCTGCCAGAAGAAGTCGTTGAGGCAGGTGCTATCACAACACCTAAAAGACATTTGGACAGGTACATGGATAGACACATCATTCCATCCCCAGATGCTGCCTGACCCACTGAGCTCTTAGTTTTATTCTCAAGATACCAACATCTGCAGTTTCTTGCGTCTCCTTCAAACCAACTTCATTTTGCACTAAAATCATCTCCGTGTGGCCCCATACCGTCTGGTAACTGATTGGAACTTTATTCATGGCTTTCAAATTTGCTATCTAAATAAAAAATATTTAATGCAGGTGCCTCGTATCTTTGTTTGAAAATGTTCACATCTGTCCTTTAGGAGTGGAAGATAATGCAGATAATGCAGATTAAAAAGCACCAGAAAAACGAAATCCAAAAATACGTTTCGCAATGTTCAAGAAGGAACAGTGCCCTAGCTGAGAAGGACCACAAATGGGAAAACTCGAAGGTAGAGCAGCATCTATGGAGCGAAAAAAATAGGCAACGTTTCGGGCTGAATAGGTACCATTTCAGGAAATAGAAGGGTTTCGCAAGGGGAAGGTGCTGGTTAGTTTAAAGCTGGGGGAAACAGGCCCTTCGGCCCAACCGAGTCCACGACAGTGCCCCGCACACCTTATGGTCCTACCACACACTATGGACTTTACGATCTAACTCAGCAAATGCTGCAAACCTGCCCGTCTATGGAGATCGAAGGAAATAGGGAGAAACGTTTCGGGCCGAAACCCGCGTGGGTTTTCTTCGGGTGCTCCGTTTCCTCCCAGGCCAAGCGGTTGTAGGTGAACGTCTGAAGAAGGGTCCTTCGGCCCGAAACGTCGCTCCTATTTCCTTTTTGCTCCCCAAAATAGATGCGGAATCCCCCCGGCTGATGCACTTGTCTCTCTGGCTGAGTTTCTCCAGCATTTTTGTTTCTACCTTTAAAAAAACAGCTCTCGTTGGCCATCTTCCAGCATGTCTGCAGTTCCTTCTTGAACAGATTTGTAGGTTAATTGGCTTCAGGGAAAATTGTAGGTGTCATAAGGTCACAAGATAGGAGAAAAACTAGGCCGTTCGGCCCATCAAGTCTACTCCACCATTCAATCATGGCTGATCTATCTTTCCCTCTCAATCCCATTCTCCTGCCTTCTCTCCATAACCCCCGACACCCGCACTAATCAAGAATCTATCAATCTCAGTCTTAAAAATATCCATTGACTTGGCCTCCACAGCCGTCTGTGGCAATGAATTCCACAGATTCACCACCCTCTGACTAAAGAAGTTCCTCCTCATCTCCTTCCTAAAGGAACGTCCTTTAATCCTGAGGCTGTGACCTCAAGTCCTAGACTCTCCCACTAGTGGAAACATCCTCTCCACATCCACTCTATCCAGGCCTTTCACTATTCAGTAAGTTTCAATGAGGTGTTCCCTCATCCTTCTAAACTCCAGCGAGTACAGGCCCAGTGCCGACAAACGCTCATCGTATGTAAACCCACTCATTCCTGGGATCATTCTCGTAAACCTCCTCTGGACCCTCTCCAGAGCCAGCACATCCTCCCTCAGATATGGGGACCACAACTGCTCACAATAAGTGTGGCCTGAGCATTGCTTTATAGAGCCTCAGCGTTACATCCCTGTTTTGTATTCTAGCATCTATCAAAATAACTTTGCCCTCCATACTACCGATTCGACTTGTAGATACACTTATTGGAGATTCTGCACCAGTACTAAGTCCTTTTGAATCTCCAATTTCCGAATTCTCTCCTCATTTAGAATATAGGGCACACACTAACTCCTACTCCCAAAATGCATGACTCCACACTTTGCTGCACTAGATTCCATAAGTCGTGGGGAGAAGGCAGGAGAATGGAGTTGGGACGGAGAGGTCGAACGGCCATCATTGAATGGTGGAGTAGACTGGATGGGCCGAATGGCCTAATTCTGCTCCTGTCCCTAATGAGCCTCCGAGTTGCTTCCCCGCTTGGTATTGTGAATACTTGGCACAGCTGGGGAGATATTGCCTTGGCTTCAGGCATGATTATGTCAACACAGTGAAGGCCAAGGCAGGCGGGATGGAGTGTAATCGGAATGCGGTCTGATAAAGTATCGTTCCCCTGTGCAACAAACAGCATCTCAGTGATTAATGCCGGCATCATCCAGCACAACTAACACACACTATCTGGGAGGCAGGAACCGCCAGTTCAAGGCCGCTGGCAATTGTCTAACTCAACCCTTATGTTTTGGGTCATTACATCTGCCGTTGTGCCCCCCCCCCCTGTGTTCATAGACTCATGGAGTCTTTACTTGTACAGCATGGAAACAGGCCCTTCGGCCCACCGAGACCGTGCCGGCCAGCGATCCCCGCACACTGGCACTATCCTACACTATCCAGGGGCCACACAGTTTAAGAATAAGGAGTAAACCATTTAGAACGGAGATGAGGAAACACTTTTTCTCACAGAGAGTGGTGAGTCTGTGGAATTCTCTGCCTCAGAAGGCGGTGGAGGCCGGTTCTCTGGATGCTTTCAAGAGAGAGCTGGATAGGGCTCTTAAAGATAGCGGAGTCAGGGGATATGGGGAGAAGGCAGGAACGGGGTACTGATTGTGGATGATCAGCCATGATCGCATTGAATGGCGGTGCTGGCTGGAAGGGCCGAATGGCCTCTACTCCTGCACCTATTGCCTATTGTCTATGAAGGCTTTGTTGGTGCTGAGGTCATGTGGCCGGTTTAAAAGTTAAACAAAGTGTGAATTAACGAACCTTGGACCACCAGGATATAAATGTTCCGAGCTGCCATTGGCGAAGTGGAGGTCAGCAGTTACTGTTAGCGATTAGATCCCACGGGGACCTTTCACCCTCAATAAAAAGCCAAGGTTTACTACAGGACACAGAGTACCGAGCCATTAACATGCTGCCCTCACGCCCACAACAGCACTCAGAGAAAAGCAGCAGGATATCAGTAAATTAGACACAAAATGCTGGAGTAACTCAGCGGGACAAGCAGCAGAGAAACATAGAAACATAGAAAATAGGTGCAGGAGTAGGCCATTCGGCCCTTCCAGCCAGCACCGCCATTCATTGTGATCATGGCTGATCGTCCCCAATCAGTACCCCATTCCTGCCTTCTCCCCATATCACCCTGACTCCGCTATCTTTTAAGAGCCCTATCTAGCTCTCTCTTGAAAGTATCCAGAGAACCGGCCTCCACCGCCCTCTGAGGCTGATCGTCCTCATGGCTGATCGTCCCCTATCAATAACCCGTGCCTGCCTTCTCCCCATATCCCTTGACTCCACTAGCCCCTCAAGCTCTATCTAACTCTCTCTTAAATCCATCCAGTGTCTTGGCCTCCACTGCCCTCTGTGGCAGGGAATTCCACAGATTCACACAACTCTCTGGGTGAAAAAGATTTTTCTCACCTCAGTCTTAAATGGCCTCCCCTTTATTCTAAGACAGTGTGGCCCCTGGTTCTGGACTCGCCCAACATTGGGAGTCAACATCTCCGATGACCTCTCTTGGACCCACAGTACCTCTACTCTGATCAAGAAGGCTCATCAGCGTCTCTTCTTCCAGAGGAGACTGAAGAAGGTCCATCTGTCTCCTCAGATCCTGGTGAACTTCTACCGCTGCACCATCGAGAGCATCCTTACCAACTGCATCACAGTATGGTATGGCAACTGCTCTGTCTCCGACCGGAAGGCACTGCAGAGGGTGGTGAAAATTGCCCACGCATCACCGGTTCCACGCTCCCCTCCATTGAGTCTGTCCAAAGCAAGCGCTGTCTGCGGAGGGCGCTCAGCATCGCCAAGGACTGCTCTCACCCCAACCATGGACTGTTTACCCTCCTACCATCCGGGAGGCGCTACAGGTCTCTCCGTTGCCGAACCAGCAGGTCGAGGAACAGCTTCTTTCCGGCGGCTGTCACTCTACTAAACTACGTACCTCGGTGACTGCCAATCACCACCCCCCCCGGACACTTATTATTATTTATTCAAATCGTTTGCTATGTCGCTCTTCCAGGGAGATGCTAAATGCATTTCGTTGTCTCTGTACTGTACACTGACAATGACAATTAAAATTGAATCTGAATCTGAATCTGAATCTGATTTTTCCTTCTGAAGAGAACGTTTTGGTAATTCATGCTGAAGGTCCAGCGGTGACCAGAAAGACGCAACGACTCTTTGGGCGACTGAGGAGACGACACACGACCGTGCGGTCGACATGTCGCTGGGGGACACAGCCTGTACGGACGTGAGTAGTCGCCCCAAACAGTCGTACATTTTTCTGGTCACCGCTGGATTTACAACACGTTGTAATTTTTCGGCAACCTGCAACGCCCGATGACGGGTGCCGGCAAGTCGCTGAAAAAGTTGCGTAAGTGGGACAGGTCCATAAGCCTTCTTCGATTTTCCAGCATCTGCAGTTCCTTCTTAAACACCATATCTGTTTCGGGTTGAGTGGGGCTTGGTTTGGGGGACAGAGGAATGAACACCATGTTAAACATCCAGCAACTTGTCCTGGACCAGACATGTTGAAGCAACACCAACACCTCCACTTCCTAATGCCCCCTGTCCCACTTAGGAAACCTGAACGGAAACCTCTGGAGACTTTGTGCCCCACCCAAGGTTTCCGTGCGGTTCCCGGAGGTTGCCGGAGGTTGTAGGTAGTGGAAGCAGGTAGGGAGACTGACAAAAACCTCCGGGAACCGCACGGAAACCTTGGGTGGGACGCAAAGTCTCCAGAGGTTTCCGTTCAGGTTTCCTAAGTGGGACAGGGGGCATTAGGAAGTGGAGGTGTTGGTGTTGCTTCAACATGTCTGGTCCAGGACAAGTTGTTGGATGTTTAACATGGTGTTCATTCCTCTGCCCCCAAACCAAGCCCCACTCAACCCAAAACAGATATAGTGTTTAAGAAGGAACTGCAGATGCTGGAAAATCGAAGGTAGACAAAAGTGCTGGAGGAACTCAGCGGGTGCAGCAGCATCTATGGAGCGAAGGAAATAGGCAACGTTTCGGGCCGAAACCCTTCAGGAAGGAAATAGGTAACGTTTCGGGCCGAAACGAAAGGGTTGCCTATTTCCTTAGCTCCATAGATGCTGCTGCACCCGCTGAGTTTCTCCAGCACTTTTGTCTACCCAAAACAGATATAGTTGGGCCCAACTGGGTTTAGCGGCAGAGGGCCAAAACTCTAATGCTGGATCATGTTGCAAGTGACATTTCCCAAAGAGGTTCTTTCTCTGAAGCCTTTGTTTGAGGAAGAACTGCAGATGCTAGAAAAATCGAAGGTAGACAAAGAAGGGTTTCAATGGACAATAGACAATAGACAATAGACAATAGGTGCAGGAGGAGGCCATTCGGCCCTTTGAGCCAGCACCGCCATTCAATGTGATCATGGCTGATCATCCCCAATCAGTACCCCGTTCCTGCCTTCTCCCCATATCCCCATGACTTCGCTATCTTTAAGAGCCTTATCTAGCTCTCTCTTGAAAGCATCCAGAGAACCAGCCTCCACCGCCCTCTGAGGCAGAGAATTCCACAGACTCACAACTCTCTGTGAGAAAAAGTGTTTCCTCGTCTCCGTTCTAAAGGGCTTACTCCTTATTCTTAAACTGTGTGGCCCCTGGTTCTGGACTCCCCCAACATCGGGAACACGTTTCCTGCCTCTAGCGTGTCCAAGCCCTTAACAATCTTCGTAACCCGAAACGTTGCCTATTTCCTTCCTCCATAGATACTCAAGTCAAGTCAAGTTTATTTGTCACATACACATGCGAGATGTGCAGTGAAATGAAAGATACTGCCTCACCCGCTGAGTTTCTCCAACATTTCTGTCTCCCTTTCCCCGAACCCAATCAGCCGTTTGATAAATAGAAATGAGTTGTCCCAGATTGCAGGTTAAAGTTCCACCGAACAATTTACCAGTGTTTCTGTTATCAAAGTTCGTGCTCAATTCCTTCTGCGATGCCAAGGTGGGTTGAAATGTTCAGATATGAGATTGTAACTCTAGTCTCAAAGGTCATGGATTAAGTATAACTCAAAAGCTGCCTGACTGGCAGATTGGGTAGAGTTAGATTATTATAGAAAATAGACAATAGGCCATTCGGCCCTTCGAGCCAGCACCGCCATTCAATATGGTCACGGCTGATCATCCAGAATCAGTACCCCCGTTCCTGCTTTCTCCCCATATCCCTCGATTCTTTTATCCCTAAGAGCTAAATCTGTCTCTTGAAACCATCCAGTGATTTGGCCTCCACTGCCTTCTGTGGCAGAGAATTCCACGGATTCACAACTCTCTGGGTGAAGACGTTTTTCCTCATCTCAGTCCTAAATGGCCGATCCCTTATTCTTAAACTGAGACCCCTGGTTCTGGATGATGGAATCTGGAGCTAAACACGAAATGCTGGAGTAACTCAGCGGGTCAGGCAGCATCTGTGGAGAACATGGATAGGTGACGTTTCACAGAGTGCTGGAGTAACTCAGCGGGTCAGGCAGCATCTGTGGGGAAAACATGGTTAGGTGACGTTTCACAGAGTGCTGGAGTAACTCAGCGGGTGCAGCAGCGTCTATGGAGCTAAGGAAATAGGCAAAGTTTTCGGGCCGAAACCCTTCCGGGTTTCGGCCCGAAAGTTGCCTATTTCCAGACGGGTTTCGGCCAGAAACGCTGCCTAGTTAACTCATAGATGCTGTGCACCATAACTCAGGCAGGCAGCATCTGTGGAGAACATGGATAGGTGACGTTTCACAGAGTGCTGGAGAGACTCAGCGGGTGCAGCAGCATCTGTATGGAGCTAAGGAAATAGGGACCCGTTTCGGGTCGAATACCCTTCCGGGTTTCGGCCCCTGAAACGTGGCCTATTTCAGAAGGGGGTTTTGGCCCGAAACATTCTCCTATCCTGGTGAACTTAGCTCCACCATAGATGCTGCTGCCAACATAATCTCAGTATGGTCAGGCAACAGCATCTCCGGAGAAGGCATGGATAGGGTGAAAATTGCCAGAGTGCTGGAGTAACCTCCATTGAGGTCAGGCAAGCGCATCTGTGGAGAACATGGATAGGTGAAGTTTCACAGAGTGGACTGGAGTAACTCAGCGGGTCAGGCAGGTCTCTCTGTGGAGAACCAGGATAGGTGACGTATTGGGTCGGGACCCTTCTTCAGACTGATGGAATAGGGGGAGAAAGCTGGAACAGAGAGATGGGGGGGCAAAGCCTGCTGAGTGATGGCTGGGGATACAGTCAAGGGGTGGTGTGCAGAGGGGGGGAGTTAAAATTGAATCTGAATCTGAATGAAGGGCGGGGGGAAAAGGTGTCAAGTATGAAGCCAGAGGAAGGGAAGGGGGGGGGGGGGAAAGCGGGGGTTTTAAAGGGGAAATGCGGGGTTCAGGGATGGGTGATGAGTGTACAGGGGGGGGGGTGGGCAAGGAGCAGGGTGACTGACGAGGGAGGCAGTGGGAGAAGTGGCAGCATTCTGTGGTGGAAGCAAAGAGAGAGAGAGAGAGAGATGGAGGGTTTATTCCTTGAACTTCCTTGTCATCAGATATCAGGTTTAAGCATGTTTACAAAACAAGGAACAATCAGTCCTTGTTCACTGTGGTTCTAAAAACACCGGCCAAGGACAAAGAAAGTGCTTCAGTGATGCCTCTGCCTCATCTCTGCCTCAGAGGGCGGTGGAGGCCGGTTCTGTGGATACTTTCAAGAGAGAGCTAGATAGGGCTCTTAAAAATAGCGGAGTCAGGGATATGGAGAGAAGGCAGGAACGGGGTACTGATTGAGGATGATCAGCCATGACCATATTGAATGGCGGTGCTGGCTCGAAGGGCCGAATGGCCTCTACTCCTGCACCTATTGGCTATTGTCTATTGTCAGACAGCCGTTGAGGACACATCAGTGGACATTTCTAAGGCGGAGTTAATGCCCCCTGTCCCACTTAGGAAACCTGAACGGAAACCTCTGGAGACTTTGCGCCCCACCCAAGGTTTCCGTGCGGTTCCCGGAGGTTTTTGTCAGTCTCCCAACCTGCTTCCACCACCTGCAACCTCCGGCAACCACCTGCAACCTCCGGGAACCGCACGGAAACCTTGGGTGGGGCGCAAAGTCTCCAGAGGTTTCCGTTCAGGTTTCCTAAGTGGGACTGGGGCATTAGACAATTCTTGATCAGTGCGGGTGTCGGGGGTTGTGGGGAGAATGGGGGAGAATGGGGTTAGGAGGCAGAGATAGATCAGCCATGATGGAATGGCGGAGTAGACACGATGGGCCGAATGGCCTAATAGTACTCCTATCACTCGTGGCCATGTGAATTCATGTGAGTGGAGTTGCCGCTCTCCCCAACACAGAGGGAGTGTGGAGAGAGGATGTCTCTCTGGCTTATCAGCGTGCCCTTGTTTCCGACACCTCAGGCAGTGTCCCAGCTGCACCAGCTAGTGTGGAGATAAAGTTATTTCCATAACATGAGTGGGATTAACTTGGCAAGATGCTCCTTAGCACAGTTACAAGGCCAGCCTCATCACGACAAGCTCTTTTACACAACTGCATTCTTTCAGTTTATTATTAGTTTGAGTTTTAGGGATACAGTGCAGAAACAGGCCACTCGGCCCACCGAGTCCGTGCCGACCCACTGATCCTGCAACACCAGCTCCATCCTACACACACACACACACACTCGGGACAATGTACATTTACACCAAAGCCAATTAACCTGCAAACCTGCACGTCTTTGTGGGAGTCAGTGTGGGAGGAAACCGGAGCACCCGGAGAAAACCCACGCAGGTCACGGGGAGAACGTGCAAACTCCGTACTGACAGCACCCGTAGTCAGGATCGAACCTGGGTCTCTGGCGCCGTGAGGCAGCGACTCTACCCGCTGCGCCACCATGCCGCAAAACTGTGAACGAGAAACAAAGTGTTGGAGTAACTCAGCGGGTCAGGCAGCATCTGTGGAGAAGGTGTGGAGAACATGGATAGGTGATGTTTCACAGAGTGCCGGAGTAACTCAGCGGGTCAGGCAGCATCTGTGGAGAACATGGATAGGTGACGTTTTTGGATCGAGACATTTCCTCGGGGAAATAAAACTTGCCTGTCAACTGTAAACTCATGAATACTATAACGTCCAGGTTCTGGAGCAGCTTATTCTCTACAACCACCAGGGTATTAAACACTACACCTTCCAAATAAGCTCAAGACTACATAGACTTGGGGGCAGTGGTTTTGTACATGTACTGTATGTATGTGTGTGTGTGTGTACTTCTTTTCCCATTTATCATATTGTTTACAGTGTACTATGTTTGCATATTGTGTTGTGCTGCAGCAAGTGAGACTGTCATTGTTCTATCTGGGACACACGACAATAAAACACTCTCGACTTGTCATAGAAATAGACAATAGGTGCAGCAGTAGGCCATTCGGCCCTTCCAGCCAGCACCACCATTCATTATAATCATGGCTGATCATCCAAAATTAGTACCCCGTTCCTGCTTTTTCCCCATATCCCTTGATTCCGTTAGCTCTAAGAGATAAATCTAACTCTCACTTGAAAATTCTGTTTCAAAGGAAAACAGAGTTTGATTGGCTTTAAATGTGGTGAGTTAGGATTTTCTTTTAATATTTTTTCGCGGGATCAGGGCTTTGCAGACAGAACCATTATTTAAGTGACAGAACCAACACTCAAATTGCTGGAAGAACTCAGCGGGTCAGGCAGCATCTGTGGGGGGGAATGAATAGAAGGCGGTCTCAGTAAGGATCTGTCCGTTCCCTCCACAGATGCTGCCTGACCCGCTGAGTTCCTCCAGCACTTTGTATCTTGCTGACGATTCCACCATCTGCACTTCCTCACATCTGCAAACCTAACGCAATCCCGTGAGACACACGTTTAACGCAATCTATTTCTTAGAAAAATCTTACCTTCACTTCCCTGTAATAGATGCACGGAAACCTAATCAAGTTAACTCGTTTTTGATCATTATTGCTTTAATATTTTTCTCAAAACGTTATCTCCATAAGTAGGTGATAAAAAGTAATAAAATAAAGTTCAGGAATAATGAGCGCTCAGCATTTAGTTTAGTTTAGTTTAGTTTGGAGATACAGCGCGCAAACAGGCCCTTCGGCCCACCGAGTCCGTGCCGACCAGCGATCCCCGCACACTGACACTATCCCACACACACTAGGGACAATTTCACCGGAGCCAATTCACCTACAAACCCACACGTCTTTGGAGTGTGGGAGGAAACCGGAGCACCCGGAGAAAACCCACGCGGGTCACGAGGCTTGTACGTTCTCCCCGTGACCCACGTGGGTTTTCTCCGGGTGCTCTGGTTTCCTCCCAATCTCCAAAGACGTGCAGGTTTGTAGGTTAATTTGCTTCGGTATAGATTGTAAATTGTCCCTAGTGTGTGTAGGGCAGTGTTAGTGTGCGGGGATCGCTGGTCGGCGCGGACTCGGTTGGGCCGAAGGGCCTGTTTCCGCGATGCAGCTTTAAACTAACCAGCATCTTCCCCTCTGTTATCAGGCTACTGACTGGTCCTTCCATAATTGTTTAAGAAGGAACTGCAGATGCTGGAAAATCGAAGGTAGACAAAAATGCTGGAGAAACTCAGCGGGGGTGAGGCAGCATCTATGGAGCGAAGGAAATAGGTAACGTTTCGGGCCGAAACGTTGCCTATTTCCTGAAATGGTTCCTATTCGGCCCGAAACGTTGCCTATTTTCTTCGCTCCATAGATGCTGCAGCACCCGCTGAGTTTCTCCAGCATTTGTGGTCCTTCCATAACATAGAAACATAGAAACATAGAAATTAGGTGCAGGAGTAGGCAATTCGGCCCTTCGAGCCTGCACCGCCATTTAATATGATCATGGCTGATCATCCAACTCAGTATCCCGTACCTGCCTTCTCTCCATACCCTCTGATCCCCTTGGCCACAAGGGCCACATCTAACTCCCTCTTAAATATAGCCAATGAACTGGCCTCAACTACCCTCTGTGGCAGAGAGTTCCAGAGATTCACCACTCTCTGTGTGAAAAAAGTTCTCCTCATCTCGGTTTTAAAGGATTTCCCCCTTATCCTTAAGCTGTGACCCCTTGTCCTGGACTTCCCCAACATCGGGAGCAATCTTCCTGCATCTAGCCTGTCCAACCCCTTAAGAATTTTGTAAGTTTCTATAAGATCCCCTCTCAATCTCCTAAATTCTAGAGAGTAGCTAGGAATCACTGTCGGATTCACCTCTACCCCATTGTGGGCATTGGACTTTGTCTCTGGAACTGCTACATTGCCCCATCTGCTGGTACGCGCTTTAAAATTCATGCAAGCTGTGAACTCTCACTGACGTGGTGTCGATTTGTGCCGGGCCAAGCTGTGCAAACAGCAGTGTGATAATCTGTCTGAAGAAGGGTCTCCACCCGAAACGTTGCCTATTTCCTTCGCTCCTTCGCTGCCTGGCCCGCTGAGTTTCTCCAGCACTTTTGTCTACCTATGATAACCAATTGTTAGAATGATAATAATCTGTCCCGGACATTCCTCTCTGCTCGACCTCAACTTCCGTACACCCATTAGCTTTTTTTGTATTGAACATAGAAACATAGAAAATAGGTGCAGGAGTAGGCCATTCGGCCCTTCGAGCCTGCACCATCCGCCATTCAATATGATCATGGCTGATCATCCAACTCAGTATCCCGTACCTGCCTTCTCTCCATACCCTCTGATCCCCTTAGCCACAAGGGCCACATCTAACTCCCTCTTAAATATAGCCAATGAACTGTGTGGCCTCGACTACCCTCTGTGGCAGAGAGTTCCAGAGATTCACCACTCTCTGTGTGAAAAAAGTTCTTCTCATCTCGGTTTTAAAGGATTTCCCCCTTACCCTTAAGCTGTGACCCCTTGTCCTGGACTTCCCCAACATCGGGATAAGGGGTCACAGCTTAAGGATAAGGGGGAAATCCTTAGATTACACTGTTGATTACACATTTGAAGGAATGGATTCATCTCTAATCCAAAGGAGGTGCCGTGTAGGAAGGAAATGCAGGTGTTGGTTTAAACTGAAGATAGACACAAAATGCTGGAGTAACTCAGCGGGACAGGCAGCATCTCTGGAGAGAAGGAATGGGTGACATTCTAGGGCAACACCCTCCTTCAGACAAAAGTTTACATTTGTCTGAAAGTTTACAAAGGTACACAAAAAAGCTGGAGAAACTCAGCGGGTGCAGCAGCATCTATGGAGCGAAGGAAATAGGCAACGTTTCAGGCCGAAACCCTTCTTCAGAAGGTTTAGTTTAGTTTAGAGATACAGCGCTGAAACAGGCCCTTCGGCCCACCGAGTCCGCGCTGACCAGCGATCCCCGCACACTTACACTATCCTACACACACTAGGGACAATTTGTACATTTATACCAAGCCAATGAACCTACAAACCTGCACGTCTTTGGAGTGTGGGGAGAAATGGGAGATCTCTTCTTTGTGTTGAAAAAGTTACCCCTCGGGTTCTGATTAAATCTTTCCCCCCCCTCCCGCACTCTAAACCTAGGTGCTCTGGGCAGTGTCTGCAACTCCTCCACATTCAGAATTAGCAGGGCTTGTGTAAGTGGTTCCAAAGTGTGAGATTAATATGATGCCAAGTTATTCCTGCTGATGCGGCACTTACCGATTTTTGACGTAAGTTCACAGGTGTTGACTAATTTTGTTTTAAACTCCAGTTACATGATTAGTACGGAGCGGAACGTGGGCCTTTTTTTCATCCATTTCTGTAACTGGACCCGCCTCGACCCGCAGTGTAATCAACGTTGCGGGGGAACAGTTTGTGTTAATAGAAGCATAGAAACATAGAAACATAGAAATTAGGTGCAGGAGTAGAGGCCATTTGGCCCTTCGAGCCTGCACCGCCATTCAATATGATCATGGCTGATCATCCAACTCAGTATCCCGTACCTGCCTTCTCTCCATACCCCCTGATCCCCTTAGCCACAAGGGCCACATCTAACACCCTCTTAAATATAGCCAATGAACTGGCCTCAACTACCCTCTGCGGCAGAGAATTCCAGAGATTCACCACTCTCTGTGTGAAAAAAGTTCTCCTCATCTCGGTTTTAAAGGATTTCCCCCTTATCCTTAAGCTGTGACCCCTTGTCCTGGACTTCCCCAACATCGGGAACAATCTCCCTGCATCTAGCCTGTCCAACCCCTTAAGAATTTTGTAAGTTTCTATAAGATCCCCTCTCAATCTCCTAAATTCTAGAGAGTATAAACCAAGCCTATCCAATCTTTCTTCATAAGACAGTCCTGACATCCCAGGAATCAGTCTGGTGAACCTTCTCTGCACTCCTTCTATGGCAATAATGTCCTTCCTCAGATTTGGAGACCAAAACTGCACGCAATACTCCAGGTGTGGTCTCACCAAGACCCTGTACAACTGCAGTAGAACCTCCCTGCTCCTATACTCAAATCCTCTTGCTATGAAAGCCAACATACCATTCGCTTTCTTTACTGCCTGCTGCACCTGCATGCCTACTTTCAATGACTGGTGTACCATGACACCCAGGTCTCGCTGCATCTCCCCCTTTCCCAATCGGCCACCATTTATAATAAATTATAATACTGAAATGAGGAGAAGATTTTTCCCAAAGAGCTTTTATTTTTACGAGGATGTTTCCGCAACCGGCCTCTGTCTCCGTATCTCCGTACCAAACTAGTATCTTTGCTCCGCTACGGGATCTTTGGTGCAGAGACGGAAGCCGGTTACGGAAATGGGGAAGAAAATCACCCGTGAATCTGCCCATGACCGTACTGGGTCTTTTTGATCGAGTGATCTATCTTGCTCCGCAGTAGGATCTTTGCCTTTAACTGCCTGCTGGGCAGTTTGGGTCTCAGGAACAAACAACAAGAACAGGTTCGGCAAGCTGCGAAGCTCTCCGCTCAAACTTCCGTGACGTTCAAGTGAGAGTGAACTAGTTGACAAACTAAACCCTTGTTCGATGTTCCCTGAAGCACATTCATTTGTCACCACAAGACATGTTCTCAGGGGCTTTTCATTGTGTTTAGATTCCAAGCAATTACTATTGATTTATAATCATATTGGCCGCTGCACACACCTGGCGCTCAGTCTGAAAGTAATATGAGGTTTTAGAAACATAGAAAATAGATGCAGGAGTAGAGGCCATTCGGCCCTTCGTGCCAGCACCGCCATTCACTGTGATCGTGGCTGATCATCCCCAATCAGTACCAGGAGAGTTGTGAGTCTGTGGAATTCTCTGCCTCAGAGGGCGGTGGAGGCCGGTTCGCTGGATGCTTTCAAGAGAGAGCTAGATAAGGTTGTTAAAAATAGCGGAGTCAGTGGATATTTTCGTTGTCTCTGTACTGTACACTGACAATGACAATTAAAATTGAATCTGAATCTGATATGGGGAGAAGGCAGGAACGGGGTACTGATTGGGGATGATCAGCCATGATCACATTGAATGGCGGTGCTGGCTCGAAGGGCCGAATGGCCTACTCCTGCACCTATTGTCTATTGTCCAGTGTCTAGTGCCCAGTGTCTAGTGCCCAGTGCCCAGTGCCCAGTGCCCAGTGCCCAGTGCCCAGTGTCCAGTGCCCAGTGCCCAGTGTCTAGTGCCCAGTGTCTAGTGCCCAGTGTGCCTAGTGCCCAGTGTCTAGTGCCCAGTGTCCAGTGCCCAGTGCCCAGTGGCCAGTGCCCAGTGTCCAGTGCCCAGTGCCCAGTGTCTAGGGGCCAGTGCCCAGTGCCCAGTGTCCAGTGTCCAGTGTCCAGTACTCAGTTCCCAGTGCCCAGTGTCTAGTGCCCAGTGTCCAGTGCCCAGTGCCCAGTGCCCAGTGCCCAGTGCCCAGTGTCCAGTCCCAGTGCCCAGTGTCCAGTGTCTAGTGCCCAGTGTCTAGTGCCCAGTGCCCAGTGCCCAGTGCCCAGTGTCCAGTGCCCAGTGCCCAGTGCCCAGTGTCCAGTGCCCAGTGTCTAGTGCCCAGTGTCCAGTGTCCAGTGTCCAGTGCCCAGTGCCCAGTGTGTGTGTGCCCAGTGCCCAGTGCCCAGTGCCCAGTGCCCCGTGCCCAGTGCCCAGTGCCCAGTGCCCAGTGCCCAGTGCCCAGTGCCCAGTGTCTAGTGCCCAGTGTCCCAGTGTCCAGTGCCCAGTGCCCAGTGTGTGTGTGCCCAGTGCCCAGTGCCCAGTGTCCAGTGCCCAGTGTCCAGTGCCCAGTGTCTAGTGCCCAGTGTCCAGTGCCCAGTGCCCAGTGCCCAGTGCCCAGTGCCCAGTGTCCAGTGCCGAGGGTCCAGTGCCCAGTGCCCAGTGCCCAGTGTCCCAGTGCCCAGTGTCCAGTGTCCCAGTGTCCCAGTGTCCAGTGCCCAGTGTCCAGTGCCCAGTGCCAGTGCCCAGTGCCCAGTGCCAGTGCCCAGTGCCCAGTGCCCAGTGCCCAGTGCGCCAGTCTAGTGCCCAGTGCCCAGTCCAGTGCCCAGTGCCCAGTGTCCAGTGCCCAGTGCCCAGTGCCCAGTGTCCAGTGCCCAGTGTTTAGTGTCTAGTGCCCAGTGCCTAGTGTCTAGTGCCCAGTGTCTAGTGCCCAGTGCCCAGTGTCTATTGTCCAGTGTCTAGTGCCCAGTGTCCAGTGCCCAGTGCCCAGTGTCTAGTGTCCAGTGCCCAGTGTCCAGTGCCCAGTGTCCAGTGCCCAGTGTCCAGTGTCCAGTGTCCAGTGCCCAGTGTCCCAGTGTCCCCAGTGCCCAGTGTCCAGTGTCCAGTGCCCAGTGTGCCTAGTGTCCAGTGCCCAGTGCCCAGTGCCCAGTGTCCAGTGCCCAGTGTCCAGTGCCCAGTGTCCAGTGCCCAGTGTCCAGTGGCCAGTGCCCAGTGTCCATTGCCCAGTGTCCAGTGCCCAGTGCCCAGTGCCCAGTGTCCAGTGCCCAGTGTCCAGTGTCCAGTGTCCAGTGCCCAGTGCCAGTGCCCAGTGCCCAGTGTCTATTGCCCAGTGTCTAGTGCCCAGTGTCTATTGTCCAGTGTCTAGTCCAGTGTCTAGTGCCCAGTGCCCAGTGTCCAGTGCCCAGTGTCCAGTGCCCAGTGCCCAGTGTCCAGTGCCCAGTGTCCAGTGTCCAGTGTCCAGTGTCCAGTGCCCAGTGCCCAGTGCCCAGTGCCCAGTGTCTAGTGCCCAGTGCCCAGTGTCTATTGTCCAGTGTCTAGTGCCCAGTGTCCAGTGCCCAGTGTCTAGTGCCCAGTGCCCAGTGTCTAGTGCCCAGTGTCTAGTGCCCAGTGCCCAGTGTCTATTGTCCAGTGTCTAGTGCCCAGTGTCTAGTGCCCAGTGCCCAGTGTCTATTGTCCCAGTGTCTAGTGCCCAGTGCCCAGTGTCTAGTGCCCAGTGCCCAGTGCCCAGTGCCCAGTGTCTAGTGCCCAGTGCCTAGTGTCTAGTGTCGAGTGTCCCAGTGTCCATTGTCTAGTGCCTAGTGCCCAGTGTCTAGTGCCCAGTGGCCAGTGTCCAGTGCCTAGTGCCCAGTGCCCAGTGTCTAGTGCCCAGTGTCTAGTGCCCAGTGCCCAGTGCCCAGTGCCCAGTGTCCAGTGTCCAGTGCCCAGTGCCCAGTGTCCAGTGTCCAGTGCCCAGTGCCCAGTGCCCAGTGCCCAGTGCCCAGTGTCCAGTGCCCAGTGCCCAGTGCCAGTGCCCAGTGCCCAGTGCCCAGTGCCCAGTGCCCAATGCCCAGTGCCCAGTGCCCAGTGTCCAGTGTCCAGTGCCCAGTGCCCAGTGCCCAGTGCCCAGTGCCCAGTGCCCAGTGTCCAGTGCCCAGTGTCCAGTGCCCAGTGTCCAGTGTCCAGTCCAGTGTCCAGTGCCCAGTGTCCAGTGTCCAGTGTCCAGTGCCCAGTGCCCAGTGTCCAGTGCCCAGTGCCCAGTGCCCAGTGCCCAGTGCCAGTGTCCAGTGTCCAGTGTCCAGTGCCCAGTGCCCAGTGCCCAGTGCCCAGTGCCCAGTGTCCAGTGTCCAGTGTCCAGTGCCCAGTGCCCAGTGCCCAGTGCCCAGTGCCCAGTGCCCAGTGTCCAGTGCCCAGTGCCCAGTGCCCAGTGCCCAGTGTCCAGTGTCCAGTGCCCAGTGTCCAGTGCCCAGTGTGTCCAGTGTCCAGTGTCCAGTGCCCAGTGCCCAGTGTCCAGTGCCCAGTGTCCAGTGCCCAGTGGTCCAGTGCCCAGTGTCTTCAATGCTGTTATAGTATTTGGGGCGGAACCAAAATGCGGGGCCGCGCGTCCCGGCCGGACGGGGAGTTTCGCGGGAACTAGAGACTTCCGGTGAGGGCGTCCGTCTCTCTCTCTTCCCCCCCGCGGTCACTTCCGGTCTGTGGGGAGAAGCGAAGGTGAGAAAAAAGGAGAGAAGAGAGAGAGAGAGAGAGGGAGAGAGGGAAGGAGAGAGAGAGAGAGGGAGAGAGGGAGGGAAGGAGAGGGGAGAGGAGAGAGGGAGGGAGAGAGGGAGAGAGGGAGGGAGAGAGGGGGTGTGGAGTGTAAGGAGAGGTGATGGAGTTATGTGGGGGAGACACAGAGGAACAGGGGAGAGATGGAGGGAAGGAGGGGGGGTAGAGAGGGTCTGGGGGGAGGAGGAGATGGAGGGGGGGTGGGGTCGGGAGAGTGATGTCTGTTGGGGGAGAGATACAGAGGGTGGGGGGCGGGGAGATGGAGGGAGGGAATACAGAGGGAGGATTGGGAGTAGGAGGAGGAGAGTGATGTGGGCTGTTCCCTCCACAGATGCTGCCCGACCGGCTGAGTTACTCCAACACTGTGCGGTCTGCATCCTCTAGTGCATCATCATTGGCAGCTCCACGCTCCCACCCAACCTCCTCCATCCAGTCTTTTGTTTAAGAAGGAACTGTGCAGATGCTGGAAAATCGACGGTAGACAAAAGCGCTGGAGAAACTCAGCGGGTGCAGCAGCATCTATGGAGCGAAGGAAATAGGCAACGTTTCGGGACGAAACCCGTAAGGGTTTCGTCCCGAAACGTTGCCTATTTCCTTAAGGGTTTCAGCCCGAAACATTGCCTATTTCCTTAAGGGTTTCAGCCCGAAACGTTGCCTATTTCCTTAAGGGTTTCGGGCCCGAAACGTTGCCTATTTCCTTAAGGGTTTCGGCCCGAAACGTTGCCTATTTCCTTAAGGGTTTCGGCCCGAAACGTTGCCTATTTCCTTAAGGGTTTCGTCCCGAAACGTTGCCTATTTCCTTAAGGGTTTCGGCCCGAAACGTTGCCTATTTCCTTAAGGGTTTCGGCCCGAAACGTTGCCTATTTCCTTAAGGGTTTCGGCCCGAAACGTTGCCTATTTCCTTAAGGGTTTCGGCCCGAAACGTTGCCTATTTCCTTAAGGGTTTCGTCCCGAAACGTTGCCTATTTCCTTAAGGGTTTCGTCCCGAAACGTTGCCTATTTCCTTAAGGGTTTCGTCCCGAAACGTTGCCTATTTCCTTAAGGGTTTCGTCCCGAAACTTTGCCTATTTCCTTAAGGGTTTCGGCCCGAAACGTTGCCTATTTCCTTAAGGGTTTCGTCCCGAAACGTTGCCTATTTCCTTAAGGGTTTCGTCCCGAAACGTTGCCTATTTCCTTAAGGGTTTCGGCCCGAAACGTTGCCTATTTCCTTAAGGGTTTCGGCCCGAAACGTTGCCTATTTCCTTCGCTCCATAGATGCTGCTGCACCCGCTTAGTTCCTCCAGCATTTTTGTCTACCGTCGATTTTCCAGCATCTGCAGTTCCTTCTTAAACAATATATATATAGATATATTTGACCAATTATATATGACCATATTCCCTCCTGGGATAAATAAAGCTCTATTGTATCGTGTGGATATATATATATATATATATATATATATATATAACTCAGAGTAGCTAAGTGGCCTGAGTAATTCAGCACTCCAACATATATTGCAATGAATGGCGGTGCTGGCTAGAAGGGCCGAATGGCCTCCTCCTGCACCTATTTTCTATATATATATACATTACGCACACACACACGTGTTTGTATAAACACACGATACATAGAAACATAGAAATTAGGTGCAGGAGTAGGCCATTCGGCCCTTCGAGCCTGCACCGCCATTCAATATGATCATGGCTGATCATCCAACTCAGTATCCCGTACCTGCCTTCTCTCCATGCCCCCTAATCCCCTTAGCCACAAGGGCCACATCTAACTCCCTCTTAAATACGATAGAACTATTTATCCCAGGAGGAATATATAATTGGTTAAATTATGGGGAGAAGGCAGGAGAATGGGGTTGAGAGGGAAAGATCGATCAGCCATGAGTCTGAAGAAGGGTCTCGACCAGAAACGTCACCTATTTCCTTCGCCCCATAGATGCTGCCTCATCCGCTGAGTTTATCCAGCATTTTTGTCTACCTTGATTGAATGGCAGAGTAGACTTGATGGGCCGAATGGTCCAATACTGCTCCTATGGCTAGTGAACATGGAGAGTGATACAGCGTGGAAACAGGCCCTTCAGCATCACTTGCCCACACCGGCCAACATGTCCCACTCACCTAACATGAACGGCTTTTGGGTTGGGATCCTTATTGATGTCCTGCCTGATGTGCTGAGTTACTGCAGCACTTTGTGGCCTGTGCTCGTGTCTCGTTTAAGGCACCTTGTTTACGAATGTCCTCATTGTTTCACCAGGTCTCTGGGGACAGCTGAAGATGGAGGCCCCTCCGGTCACCGTGCTGCCAATTATTGGGGGCTCCATCAACATGATGGAGTACATCCTGCAGGGTACGTACAAAATGGCTCCAGCAGTCTTCTTCTTGTTTAAATCTCCAAAGGCAGAAATAACATTACACGCCAAAGAGCATCACGGTGGCGCAGCGGTAGAGTTGCTGCCTCACAGCGCCAGAGACCCGGGTTTGATCCGACTACGGGCGCTGTCTGTACGGAGTTTGCACGTTCTCCCAGTGACCCGCCTGGGTTTTCTCTAAGATTTTCGGTTTCCTCTCACACTCCAAAGACGTGCAGGTTTGTAAGTTAATTGGCCTGGTATAAATCTAAATTGTCTCTAGTGTGTGTGGGATAGTGTTAGTGTTTCGGGGATCGCTGGTCGGTGTGGACTCGGTGGGCCGAAGGGCCTGTTTCCGCGCTGTATCTCGAAACTAAACTAAACTAGAGATACAGGGCGTAAAAACATAGAAACATAGAAATAGAAATAGGTGCAGGAGTAGGCCATTCGGCCCTTCGAGCCTGCACCGCCATTCAATATGATCATGGCTGATCATCCAACTCAGTATCCCGTACCTGCCTTCTCTCCATACCCCCTGATCCCCTTAGCCACAAGGGCCACATCTAACTCCCTCTTAAATATAGCCAATGAAATGGCCTCGACTACCCTCTGCGGCAGAGAGTTCCAGAGATTCACCACTCTCTGCGTGAAAAAAGTTCTTCTCATCTCGGTTTTAAAGGATTTCCCCTTTATCCTTAAGCTGTGACCCCTTGTCCTGGACTTCCCCAACATCGGGAACAATCTTCCTGCATTATCTAAACAGGCCCTTAGAAAACACCTATCTAAACAGGCCCTTCGGCCCACCAGAAGGTTGTGGATATTTTTCTGGCAGAAGTAAATAGATTCTTAATTAGTACGGGTGTCAGGGGTTATGGGGAGAAGGCAGGAGAATGGGGTTACGAGGGAGAGATAGATCAGCCATGATTGAATGGCGGAGTAGATTTGATGGGCCGAATGGCCTATTTCTGCTCCTATCATTGATGACCATATTTGGCCTCCACAGCCGTCTGCAGCAATGAACTTCTCCAGAGATTCTGCCCCACATGACCCGCTGAGTTATTGCAGCACCTTCCTGAAGGGCCGAATGTCCGACTCCTGCACCTATTGTCTATTGTCCACTGGCTGTAATTAGGGCCCCACCAGCCCTGTCTCAACCTCCTAGTCGTAAGTGGGAGACTCAGACTCAGACCAGACAGGCACCTTAGCTGAACATGGACCAGAGACCTCAGTGCGTTGTTTATTTATTGGAACCAAGGGTTAAAGGCTCTAGTCTTGATGCAGGGTCCCGACCTGAAATGCCATTTGTCCACTTTCCACCACGGATGAGATTTACTAGAATGTTGCCTGGGTTTCAACAACTAAGTTACAGAGAAAGGTTGAATAAGTTAGGTCTTTATTCTCTGGAGCGCAGAAGGTTAAGGGGGGACTTGATAGAGGTCTTTAAAATGATGAGAGGGATAGACAGAGTTGATGTGGACCAGCTTTTCCCTTTGAGAATAGGGAAGATGCAAACAAGAGGACATGACTTCAGAATTAAGGGACAGAAGTTTAGGGGTAATATGAGGGGGAACTTCTTTACGCAGAGAGTGGTGGCGGTGTGGAATGAGCTCCCAGTGGAAGTGGTGGAGGCAGGTTCATTGGTATCATTTAAAAATAAATTGGATAGGCATATGGATGAGAAGGGAATGGAGGGTTATGGTACGAGTGCAGGCAGGTGGGACTAAGGGGAACAAAATTGTTCGGCATGGACTTGTAGGGCCGAGATGGCCTGTTTCCGTGCTGTAATTGTTATATGGTTATATGGTTATATGGATGCTGCCTGACCTGCTGAGTTCCCCCAGCAAATAGACAATAGACAATAGGTGCAGTAGGACATTCGGCCCTTCAATTGTGGATGATCAGCCATGATCACATTGAATGGCAGTGCTGGCTCGAAGAGCCAGCACCGCCATTCAATGTGATCATGGCTGATCATCCACCATCAGTACCCCGTTCCTGCCTTCTCCCCATATCCCCTGACTCCACTATCTTTAAGAGACCTATCTAGCTCTCTCTTGAAAGCATCCAGAGAACCTGCCTCCACCGCCCTCTGAGGCAGAGAATTCCACAGACTCACCACTCTCTGTGAGAAAAAGTTATTTCCTCGTCTCCGTTCTAAATGGCTTGCCCCTTATTCTTAAATCTGCTGTTTACATTCCCAACGCCAGCATGTAATAATTACCCAGCTACAGGGCCGGCAGGGTGGCTCAGCGGGTAGAGCCGCTGCCTCACAGCGCCAGAGACCTGGGTTCCATCCTGACCACTGGTGCTGTCTGTACGGAGTTTGTACGTTCTCTTCCCCGTGACCTGCGTGGGTTTTTTCTCCGGGCGCTCCGGTTTCCTCCCACGCTCCAAAGTCGTGCAGGTTTGTTGGTTAATTGGCTTGGGTGTCCTGTAACGTTGCCTATTTCCTTCGCTCCATAGATGCTGCTGGCTGCACCCGCTGAGTTCCTCCGGCATTTTTGTCTACCTTCGATTTTCCAGCATCTGACATAGACATGGAAAATAGGTGCAGGAGGTGGCCATTCGGCTCTTCGAGCCAGTACCACCATTCATTGTGTGTGTAGGATAGTGTTAGTGTATAGAGATCCCTGGTCGGCGTGGATTTGTTGGGCTGAAGGGCCTGTTTCCGCACTGTATCTCTAGTTTAGTTTCAAGATACAGCGCGGAACCAGACTGAGTCCACGCTGACCAGCGATCCCTGCACACTCACACTATCCTGCACTGTGGCCAATGTACATTTAAACCAAAGCCAATTAACCTACAAACCCGCACGTCTTTGGAGTGTGGGAGGAAACCCATGCAGCGCAGGTCACGGGGAGGACGTGCAAACTCTGTACAGACAGCACCCGTAGTCGGGATGGAACCCGGGTCTCTGCCGCTGTGAGGCAGCAGCTCTACCCGCTGCACCACCGTGCCGTCTTAACTAAACTGAATGAATAAGGTAGACAAAAATGCTGGAGAAACTCAGCGGGTGCAGCAGCATCTATGGAGCGAAGGAAATAGGCAACGTTTCGGGCCAAAACCCTTCAGGAAGGAAATAGGTAACGTTTCGGGCCGAAACCCTTTGGGTTTCGTCCCATAACGTTGCCTATTTCCTTCGCTCCATAGATGCTGCTGCACCCGCTGAGTTCCTCCAGCATTTTTGTCTCCCTTCGATTTTCCAGCATTGACATAGACACGGAAAATAGGTGCAGGAGGAGGCCATTCGGCCCTTCGAGCCAGTACCACCATTCATTGTGATCGTGGCTGATCGTCCCCCAATCAGTAACCCGTGCCTGCCTTCTCCCCATATCCCTTGACTCCACTAGCCCCTAGAGCTCTATCTTAACTCTCTCTTAAATCCATCCAGTGACTTGGCCTCCACTGCCCTCTGTGGCAGGGAATTCCACAAATTCACAACTCTCTGGGTGAAAAAGTATCTGCCGTTCCTCTTGAACACGAATGAACGAATAGGTTTATTGGCCAAAGTGTTCACGTACGAGGAATTTTCCTTGGTGCTTTGTTGAATGCTGCTGCTGCTGCTGCTGCTGCTGCTGCTGCTGCTGCTGCTGCTGCTGCTGCTGCTGCTGCTGCTGCTGCTGCTGCAGTGTAAGCGAGTGTGATTGACGGGGCAGGGCTTTGCGTTTCCCAACAGGGAGTGTACTGGACCAGAGTCTGGAGAGCCTGCTCCACCGGCTGCGCGGCCTCTGTGACAACATGGAGGCCGAGACCTTCGTAGACCACGAGCTGGTGTTCCTGCTGAAAGCCCAGCAGGGCAGCCCCTTCATCCTGCGAGCCCGGCGTGCGGTGGACAAGCCCGGCCTGCCCTGGCACCTGCGCTACCTGGGGCAGCCCGAGGTGGGGGACAAGAACCGCTCGGCCCTGGTGCGTAACTGCGTGGACATCGCCACCTCCGACAGCCTGGCCGACTTCCTGCTGGAGATGGGTTTCCGCATGGATCACGAGTTTGTGGTGAAGGGGCACGTCTTCCGCAAGGGCATCATGAAGGTGGTGGTGTCCAAGGTGTTCCGCATCCTGCTGCCCAACAACCTGGACAACATCGAACCCCTCTCCCTCTCCTACCTGGTGGAGCTCAGCGTGGTCGCCCCCCCTGGGCAGGACGCCGTCTCCGATGACATGAAGAACTTCTCCGAGCAGCTCAAACCCCTGGTCCACCTGGAAAAGATCGACCCCAAGCGGTTGCATCAGGTGTAGCAAGTAGCCCACCTGCGACAGGTGCGGCCCTACCTGGGACTGAGAACTCTGCTGCCTTTCACTCTCAGCCATCCATGTTTGTCCAATAAACGCAGCGTTTGTTTTGCTCTCTCTCTCTTTACATTCATCGATTCAATAGACAATAGGTGCAGGAGTAGGCCATTCGGCCCTTCAATGTGATCACGGCTGATCATCCCCAATCAGTACCCCGTTCCTGCCTTCTCCCCATATCCCAAAAGCTTTTCCCACTGAGAGTAGGGAAGGTTCAAACAAGGGGACATGACATGAGAATTAAGGGACTGAAGTTTAGGGGTAACATGAGGGGGAACTTCTTTACTCAGAGAGTGGTAGCGTTGTGGAATGAGCTTCCAGTGAAGGTAGTGGAGGCAGGTTCGTTTTTATCATTTAAAAATACATTGGATAGTTATTTGGATGGGAAGGGAATGGAGGGTTATGGTTTGAGCGCAGGTATATGGGACTAGGGAAGATTATGTGTTCGGCACGGACTAGAAGGGTCGAGATGGCCTGTTTCCGTGCTGTAATTGTTATATGGTTATATATCCCCTGACTCTGCTATTTTTAAGAGCCCTATCTAGCTCTCTCTTGAAAGCATCCAGAGAACCGGCCTCCACCGCCTTCTGAGGCAGAGAATTCCACAGACTCACCACTCTCTGTGAGAAAAAGTGTTTCCTCGTCTCCGTTGTAAATGGCTTACTCCTTATTCTTAAACTGTGGCCCCTGGTTCTGGACTCCCCCAACATCGGGAACATGTTTCCTGCCTATAGCATGTCCAAGCCCTTAACAATTGTGGTGGACAGTGTCACTGGAGGGACTAGCATCCATTTTGCCCAACTTCAAACAAAGGTTTGAGTGTGAGAGGGGATGTGCGATTCTTAAGGGACTGGACAGGCTAGATGCAGGGAAAAATCTCCTGACTGGGTTAATGGAACACCCTGTAAAATCAGAGCAGCGGTCCTGTGCGACCTTCCCCGACCCCTCCAAGTACCGTGGTCTGGTCCGAGCCTCGAACAGTCTCGTCAGGATGGACCAGGGAGAACCAAGGGGGAACCTAGAATAGTGAAATGCCTGAACTGAGTGGTTGTGGAGAGGATGTTTCCACTATTGGGAGAGTCCAGGACTAGAGGGCGCAGCCTCAGAATTAAAGGACGTTCTGATAGAATGGAGGTGAGGAGATATTTATTTCGTCAGAGGGTGGTGAATCTGTGGAATTCTTTGCCGCGGAAGTCTGTGGAGGCCACAAGCCAGTGGATATTTTGATGACTCGATGCAGCCTCTGTGTGTTGTAGTTGTTGTAGATGGGCAGCAGAGGGCAGAGTAAGTCCATGGTGCCATCCATGGGTGTGTATGGAAGCCACAGTGAAATGGCACATAACGCCCTAGTAACTCAGCTGGTCAATAGCCAATAGGTGCAGGAGTAGGCCATTCGGCCCTTCGAGCCAGCACCGCCATTCAATGTGATCATGGCTGATCATCCCCAATCAGTACCCCGTTCCTGCCTTCTCCCCATATCCCCAGACTCCGCTGTCTTTAAGAGCCCTATCTAGCTCTCTATTGAAAGTATCCAGAGAACTGGCCTCCACCGCCCTTTGAGGAAGAGAATTCCACAGACTCACCACTCTCTGTGAGAACAAGTGTTTCCTCGTCTCCGTTCTAAATGGCTTACTCGTTGTTCTTAAAGGACAGCATCTCTGGAGTAAAGGAAGTGGTGGTGTTAGGTGAGCTAGGTGAAAAAGAGTTACAGACAATGAAACTAGTACAAGGACTAGTGTGGGGGGGGGGGGGGGGGGGGGGGGAGGAATGAAAGGGTTAGAGAAGTTAGAGAAGTTAATGTTTATACCGCTGGGGTGCAAGCTGCCCAAGCGAAATATGAGTTGCTGTTCCTCCACTTTGCTCTGGGCCTCACTCTGACAGTGGAGGAGGCCCAGGACAGAGAGGTCAGTGTGGGAATGGGAGGGGGATTTTAAATGGTTAGCAATTGGGAAATGTTTACATATTCTGTTGTGCTGCTGCAAGTAAGAATATCTACACGAAGGAGGCCTTGGTGGACCGACCCCAAGTGTTTTATGGATAGAGTGGATGTGGAGAGGATGTTTCAGATTCAGATTCAGATTCAGATTCAATTTTAATTGTCATTGTCAGTGTACAGTACAGAGACAACGAAATGCATTTCCACTAGTGGGAGAGTCTAGGACCAGAGGTTGCCCTCAGAATTAAAGGATATCTTTTAAGAAGAAGATGAGGAGGAATTTCTTTAGTCAGAGGGTGGTGAATCTGTGGAATTCTTTGCCACAGACGGCTGTGGAGGCCAAGTCAGTGAATATTTTTGAGGCCAAGATGGATAGATTCTTGATTAGTACGGGTGTCAGAGGTTACGGGGAGAAGGCAGGAGAATGGGGTTAGGAGGGAGAGATAGATCAGCCATGATTGAATGCCGGAGTAGACGATGGGCCGAATGGCCTAATTCTGCTATCACTTATGACGTGAACGAAGCAGTTCCAACCAGTCTGAAGAAGGGTCCCGACCCGAAACGTCACCTATCCATGTTCTCCACAGATGCTGCCTGACCCACTGAGTTACTCCAGCACTCTGTGAAACGTCACCTATCCATGTTCTCCACAGATGCTGCCTGACCCGCTGAGTTACTCCAGCACTCTGTGAAACGTCACCTATCCATGTTCTCCACAGATGCTGCCTGACCCACTGAGTTATGGTGCAGCAGCATCTATGGAGCTAAGGAAATAGGCAACTTTTCGGGCCGAAATCCTTCTGGAAATAGGCAACGTTTCGGGCCGAAACCCTTATGGGTTTCGGCCCAAAACGTTGCCTATTTCCTTAGCTCCATAGATGCTGCCTGACCCGCTGAGTTACTCCAGCACTCTGTGAAATATCACTTACACACACACACACGCATGCACGAACACGCACACACATGCACACAAGCCCGCACACACATGCACACACGCAGACGTACATAGACAAACATACAAATACATGCATGCTCACACACATGTATGCACACACATACACAGATAGATGCACGCACACTTACACGTACACACACGCACAGACACGCACACACACACAGACATATATATAAACAAACATACACATATGCATGCTAACACGCATGCATGCACACACATACACAGATATATACAAACATACACATATGCACGCTAACACTCATGCATGCACACACATACACACACAGATGCTGCCTGACCCGCTGAGTTACTCCAGCACTTTGTGTCTTTTTCTGCTACCCAGCATCTGCAGTTCCTCGTGTCTCCAGCTTTCTCTGGGTAATGTCACCAATACACTGCAGTTCCCCTGCCCTCCCTCCCTCTCTCCCCCCTCAGTTTCCACAGCCTGTCTTATCACACGTTCTGGATGGTATAATTAATGCTGTGTTGTATAATTAGGCTCTGCATTCGGATTGATTAATTAAGTAGACATTTATTATTCTTATTGAAATAAAGTTTTGAAAACCAATTAGAATAATTCAGGAGTAAAATCTAAATAATTTAAACGCTGAAAAATGTATAGATTTAAAATCTGATACATCCTCCAGAGCTCATTACATTTTATTTTTGTCTGAAATGCATAGTTTTTATTTTCACAAATCCTCTGCCACTTGGTTGTGGAAACCACCTATAGAACGTAGAACAGTCGTGCACAGGGATAATGTTTGTGGCGAACATGATCTCTGCCACCACGTGATCCACTTCCCTGTATATCCACGCGCCTGTCTAAACGCCTCTTAAACACCACGATCGTACCTGCCTCCACCACCATCTGTGACAGAACGTTCCAGGCACCCACCACCCTCTGTGTAAAAAATAACCTGCCCCGCACAGCTCCTTTAAACCCTGCCCCTCTAACCTTCCAAAAACCTTACTTTAAGCCTCTCTTCAGAATTTAAACTTGAGAGATATACACGTAGATATCCCATACAGACGTCACCTCACGACATGTCGACACGTAACGCCTGTATGGTGGTGAGTTGTCGCCCAAAGAGAGAGTACAGAGGAGATTTACTAGAATGTTGCCTGGGTTTCAACAACTAAGTTACAGAGAAAGGTTGAATAAGTTAGGTCTTTATTCTCTGGAGCGCAGAAGGTTAAGGGAGGACTTGATAGAGGTCTTTAAAATGATGAGAGGGATAGACAGAGTTGATGTGGACAAGCTTTTCCCTTTGAGAATAGGGAAGATTCAAACAAGAGGACATGACTTCAGAATTAAGGGACAGAAGTTTAGGGGTAACATGAGGGGGAACTTCTTTAGGCAGAGAGTGGTGGCGGTGTGGAATGAGCTTCCAGTGGAAGTGGTGGAGGCAGGTTCATTGGTATCATTTAAAAATAAATTGGATAGGCATATGGATGAGAAGGGAATGGAGGGTTATGGTATGAGTGCAGGCAGGTGGGACTAAGGGGAAAAAAAACAATTGTTCGGCACGACTTGTAGGGCCGAGATGGCCTGTTTCCGTGCTGTAATTGTTATATGGTTGGTTATATGGAGCCGTGCCTGTTCCTGCTCGCTGCTGGATTTTCACCATGTTGAAAATTTTGGCCACCTGCTGTGACTATGACGGTTGCCGGCAGTTGCCGAAAAAAATCGCGTAAGTGGGACAGGCCCTTTAAGTACAGCTTGCATTTTTAAGTTATTTTGTTAGCATCTAAATTAAAAAAAGAAAAGCTCGTATTTCATTGCCTTTTTAAGCTCATAATTATGACCTTTTGAGTAGCAGGTAATATAACAAATTGACCAATGGTGATTAATATGCATGTGGAGAAAATAGCTGTAGATAGATGTGGGAAGTTAATTTCATTCATGTTCACAGTATAAATCTGGCCCAGCAGGTAATTCATCAATATTCCACAGAGCTACGTTCCCTCTGCATTTCTCTCCTTGTTCCCCATCATTACATCCTCCGTGCTACTTGTTCTGCATTTGAATCCTCCTGCCAAGTCACCTCTCACTCCTCTTCCTCTCGCAAACTAAGTTACCTAAAGAACACTTTTGGAAATCGGGATAAAATGTAATCAAAAATGGATTGCAGATACTGGTTTATACCAAGGACAGAGGTGATAGGAGCAGAATTAGGCCATTCGCCCCATCAAGCCTACTCCGCCATTTATCATGGCTGATCTATCTTGGCCAGCATAGACATGTTGGGCCGAAGGGCCTGCTTCCGTGTTGTATGAGTCTATGACTCCAGGAAGCATTGGTCTATGTTTATCCTTCAGAGGAAGGGTAACATTCTTCATACTTCATGGACATGCGTTCTAGGAGCAGAATTAGGCCATTCGGCCCATCAAGTCTATGCTGGCCAAGATAGATCAGCCATGATTAAATGGCGGAGTAGACTTGATGGGGCGAATGGCCTAATTCTGCTCCTATTACCTCTGTCCTTGGTATTCAATCATGGCTGATCTATGCTCCTAACCCCATTCTCCTGCCTTCTCCCCATATCCCCTGACACCCGTACTAATTAATTAAACCCACGTGGTCTCAGGGAGACGGTACAAACTTCGTGCAGACAGCACCCGTAGTCAGGATCGAACCGGGGTCTCTGGCGCTGTGAGGCAGCAACTCTACTGCTGGGGCCAACCTGCTCTCAGACACCGTGTGACGGGGGGTGGTGGGGGTAGGGGGAAGTGATCAGAGTTATTCGCCGCTCTTCATTAAAGTTCTGCAGCTTTGGGGACGAGGCTGGAATGCTTTGTGTTTGCCTGTTCACAACCTCTAACGCCACACGTGCTGGACTGCAGCCAAAGACCCACGCCAGCAGCTGTTGGCACCTCCTGCCTGCCTGCCTGCCTGCCTCCGCCAATCTACTGCCAGTGTAGTGAATCTCTCCTGACTTGTAATTACATATTTTGCCCTTCCATCTGGTGGTCAGACATTGTGTCTCCACACAGTCCAATGACCCAGCTGGGACCAAGTGGTCCAGGGAACTTCAAAACAGGAATTAGGCAGCGTTTAAATGTAATCACCAGCTCCCTGGCCCAGTAAACTCAGCAGTTTATTGTGTACTGTCTTTTGTTAGTCCCTATATTTAATTATTTTTCATATATATAGAACATAGTGTGGTAAAGAAGGCTTATGGTGCGTTTGCCTACATTGGTCATTGGGGCATTGAGATAAAGAGTCAGGAAGTCATGACACAGCTTTAGACTTTAGAGATACAGTGCGGAAACAGGCCCTTCAATAGTCAATAGACAATAGACAACAGGTGCAGGAGTAGGCCATTCGGCCCTTCGAGACAGCACAGCCATTCAATGTGATCATGGCTGATCATCCCCAATCAGTACCCCGTTCCTGCCTTCTCCCCATATTCCCTGACTCCGTTATTTTTAAGAGCCCTATCTAGCTCTCTCTTGAAAGCATCCAGAGAACCGGCCTCCACCGGCCTCCACCGCCTCTGAGGCAGAGAATTCCACAGACTCACCACTCTGTGAGAAAAAGTGTTTCCTCGTCTCCGTTCTAAATGGCTTACCCCTTATTCTTAAACTGTGTGGCCCCTGGTTCTGGACTCCCCCAACATCGGGAACATGTTTCCTGCATCTAGCCTGTCCAATCCCTTAAGAATTTAATATGTTTCCTATAAGATAACCTCTCATCCTTCTAAATTCCAGTGAATACAAGCCCAGTCCTGATACAGGATACAGGCTGATCATCCAACTCAGTATCCCGTACCTGCCTTCTCTCCATACCCCCTGATCCCTTTAGCCACAAGGTTCACATCTAACTGCCTCTTAAATATAGCCAATGAACTGGCCTCAACTACCCTCTGTGGCAGAGAGTTCCAGAGATTCACCGCTCTCTGTGTGAAAAAAGTTCTTCTCATCTCGATTTTAAAGGATTTCCCCCTTATCCTTAAACTGTGACCCCTTGTCCTGGACGTCCCCAACATCGGGAACAATCTTCCTGCATCTAGCCTGTCCAACCCCTTAAGAATTTTGTAAGTCTCTATAAGATCCCCCCTCAATCTTCTAAATTCTAGCGAGTACAGCAGTCTATCCAGTCTTTCTTCATATGAAAGTCCTGACATCCCAGGCATCAGTCTGGTAACATACGACAGCAACAATTGTCACCACTGCCACTGAAATTGTTTCAACCTGTTGAAAAGTTTGCGGCAGTCGCCTGTAGTCGCCCAAAAAATCGCCTAAGTGGTACAGGCCCTTCAGTCCGCTAAGCCTACTGGTCAATTTGTGCGTTAATAAGTGCCGAGGGGGCCTGTTTCCGCGCTGTAATATCTTTAAAAAGCTAACAACTTAACAACTAAAACCAAAGTTGTGAGACTCAGTTAATATCTCAAACTGTAAACGCACTGAATACAGTTTCAATTGATTTTACAGGTGGATTTGATTGATTTATTCGGTGTCACTTTGCAAGAAAGATGCTGCCCTGTAATGCCACAGCTCAGCCGGTGCTGGAGAATGTAGTCATATAGTATGATTTAGCATTCCATCCACGCACCCTGGGCTATTGATTTGCAGTGTGTGAGATTAAGTGGTGGAGACTGTAAGTGAGGCTTTGAGGTGAACGAGATTGCATGCAGGATTTATGGGCACATTCCCACCAGCAAGACTGGGTGAGCAGCAGGTAACACAAAAAACTCTGAAGATATTTCAGTGGAGTTGGCATTTCAGAGGGTGACTGATTTAGGTCTCTTGTTTCCCAGCCTGAAACTGCCCAGAAAACGGGCTCTTTTTCAGAAGCACAAATCTCTTAGCCAACTTTTAATTCGGTTCGATGCATGACTTTCGGAATTAATGCAGTGTGCTTTGTGCAGTATTATTTTAAACGCAGGGTAATATCTGCTAGCTTCAGCAGGCCAAGTCATCTAAGCATGTGGAGCACTGTTTAGTCTAGTCTAGATTAGAGATACAGCGCGGAAACTGGCCTGAGTGAGACCACACCTGGAGTCAGGGCCCCTAGTGAGACCACACCTGGAGTAATGGCCCTAGTGAGACCACACCTGGAGTCAGGGCCCTAGTGAGACCACACCTGGAGTCAGGGCCCTAATGAGACCACACCTGGAGTCAGGGCCCTAGTGAGACCACACCTGGAGTCAGGGCCCTAGGCCTAGTGAGACCACACCTGGAGTCAGGGCCCCCTAGTGAGACCACACCTGGAGTCAGGGCCCCAGTGAGACCACACCTGGAGTCAGGGCCCTAGGCCTAGTGAGACCACACCTGGAGTCAGGGCCCCTAGTGAGACCACACCTGGAGTCAGGGCCCCAGTGAGACCACACCTGGAGTCAGGGCCCCAGTGAGACCACACCTGGAGTCAGGGCCCTAGGCCTAGTGAGACCACACCTGGAGTAATGGTCCTAGGCCCTAGTGAGACCACACATGGAGTCAGGGCCCTAGGCCTAGTGAGACCACACCTGGAGTCAGGGCCCCTAGTGAGACCACACCTGGAGTCAGGGCCCTAGTGAGACCACACCTGGAGTCAGGGCCCTAGTGAGACCACACCTGGAGTCAGGGCCCCTAGTGAGACCACACCTGGAGTCAGGGCCCTAGTGAGACCACACCTGGAGTCAGGGCCCTAGGCCTAGTGAGACCACCTGGAGTCAGGGCCCCAGTGAGACCACACCTGGAATAAAGGCCCTAGTGGGACCACACCTGGAGTCAGGGCCCCTAGTGAGACCACACCTGGAGTCAGGGCCCCTAGTGAGACCACACCTGGAGTCAGGGCCCTAGTGAGACCACACCTGGAGTCAGGGCCCTAGTGAGACCACACCTGGAGTCAGGGCCCTAGTGAGACCACACCTGGAGTCAGGGCCCTAGGCCTAGTGAGACTACACCTGGAGTCAGGGCCCCTAGTGAGACCACACCTGGAGTCAGGGCCCTAGTGAGACCACACCTGGAGTCAGGGCCCTAATGAGACCACACCTGGAGTCAGGGCCCTAGTGAGACCACACCTGGAGTAATGGTCCTAGTGAGATCACACCTGGAGTATTGTGTGCAGTTTTATTTTTAAATACAGGGTAACATCTGCTAGCTTCAACAGGCCAAGTCATCTAAGCATGTGGAGCACTGTTTAGTTTAGTCTAGTTTAGAGATACAGCGCGGCAAATGGCCCTTCGGCCCACCGAGTCCATGCCGACCAGCGATCCCCGCACACTAACACTATCCTGCACACACTAGGGACAATGTTTACATTTACACCAAGCCAGTTAACCCACAAACCCGTACATCTTTGGAGTGTGGGGGAAACCGGAGCACCCGGAGAAAACCCACGCAGGTCACGGGGAGAACGTGCAAACTCCGCACAGACAGCACCCACAGTCAGGAACGAACCACATGTTATAGTCAAGTATGAAATCTGCAACGTTTTGATGCAATGGGCCGACCTTTGTACGTCAGTAAGATTGCGACATGGATCAGGTTTCTGACAGAGCGTGATTGTAAAGGTTTTCCAAGTTAATCACAAGATGTGGGATTTAGTTTCAGCTGTATTCTGCATGGAGATGTGTCCAGTACATTAGTATTCCAGTCTGGCCACTGTTCCTTCATTGCATTCCTGACGTAAACACTCAACTCTGTTCAACGTTCAGGTCATGGGCTGGCCAACACCCATCATTCCAAGTTCCAATTCCAACCCAGGCCACAGAGACACATCCCTGGGCAGTGAGAAACACACAGCACCTTATGTTTAAGAAGGAACTGCAGATGCTGGAAAATCGAAGGTGGACAAAATTGCTGGAGGAACTCAGCGGGTGCAGCAGCATCTATGGAGCGAAGGAAATAGGCAACGTTTCGGGACAAAACCGTTAAGGAAATAGGCAACGTTTCGGGCCGAAACCCGAAACGTTACCTATTTCCTTCGCTCCATAGATGCTGCCTCACCCCCGCTAGCTTCAAAGATTCACCACCCTCTGGCTAAAGAAATTCCTCCTCAATTTCCTTTCTAAAGGTACATCTGAGACTGTGCCCTGTGGTCCTAGACTCTCCTTAGTCATCATCTTCACCACCCTCATCAACATCAAAAGGTAATGTTACTTCAGAAAGTTACTTCAGCACTTTTTTCTAAACTAGCATCTGCAGTTCCTCGTGTCTCCAAAGCTTTTCACTGTACCTCGGTGCACAGGACAACAATAAACCTGAACTGATACTGTTACACAGAGCTGCATTCCCCGATATATTTCCCTGTGATCTATTCCCGCTCACTTTCCCGCTGGCACCCGTCTGATCCAGCTTCCTGATCTAGGGACAACAAACCTCTGGAGCCAAACAGTCTGTCTTTGGGGTGTGGGTGGCAACAGGAGCACTTAGTGCAACACAGACGGGCTATATCACGAGAACTCACCTCTCTACTACCTTCTTAATCATCCATGTTCTCCACAGATGCTGCCTGACCCGCTGAGTCACTCCAGCACTCTGTGAAACGTCACCTATCCATGTTCTCCACAGATGCTGCCTGACCCGCTGAGTTACTCCAGCACTCTGTGAAACGTCACCTATCCATATTCTCCACAGATGCTGCCTGACCCGCTGAGTTACTCCAGCACTCTTTAAAACGCCACCTATCCATGTTCTCTACAGATGCTGCCTGACCCGCTGAGTTACTCCAGCACTCTGTGAAACGTCACCTATCCATGTTCTCCACAGATGCTGCCTGACCCGCTGAGTTATGGTGCAGCAGCATCTATGGAGCGAAGGAAATAGGCAACGTTTCGGACCGAAACCCTTCTGGAAATAGGCAACGTTTCGGGCCGAAACCCGGAAGGGTTTCGACCCGAAACGTTACCTATTTCCTTAGCTCCATAGATGCTGCTGCACCCGCTGAGTTACTCCAGCACTCTGTGAAACGTCACCTATCCATGTTCTCCACAGATGCTGCCTGACCCGCTGAGTTACTCCAGCACTCTGAAACGTCACCTATCCGTGTTCTCCATAGATGCTGCCTGACCCCAAGTTGGGGTGAGTCCAGAACCAGGGGGCCACAGTCTTAGAATAAAGGGGAGTAATTTAAGACTGAGGTGAGAAAATACGTCACCCAGAGAGTATGAATGTTCCCTGCCACAGGGGCAGTGGAGGCCAAGTCACTGGACTAGAGTTAGGGGCTAGTGGAGTCAGGATATGGGAGAAGGCAGGGCACTGTGTTATTGATAGGGGACGATCACCATGATCCAATGAATGGCGGTGCTGGCTCAAAGGGCCAAATGGCCTCCTCCTGCACCTATTTTATATGTTTCCATGTTTCTATGACCCGCTGAGTTACTCCAGCACTCTGTGAAACGTCACCTATCCATGTTCCCCACAGATGCTGCCTGACCCGCTGAGTTACTCCAGCACGCTGTGTCTTATTTTCTCCATGTAAATGTCCCTTTGCCACCATCTGCCCTGACACTTCGTGCAGTGTGGTGACCAGGGCTGATCACAGGACCTCGGCGTACAATATGTTCCCGTCGATTTACTGCAATTGGAACATATGTTGCCCAAGGCAACCTTCTTCATGAATGATTTTAATAATCCCAACTAGCAGTGGATGTGGTGACCAGTCTTGTGCAAGTGAGAGCGAGGACATGAGTTACAATAACACATAAATACATCCAAACAACCAGCAGACACAGCTTGATCCATGTGAAGTAGAATAACTCTTCCAAAATGCCCAGTGCTTTATGTTTTAAGAAGGAACTGGAAAAATGGATGGTAGACAAAAATGCTGGAGAAACTCAGCGGGTGCAGCAGCGTCTATGGAGCAAAGGAAATAGGTGACGTTTCGGGTCTCGACACTTTTGTCTACCTGTGTTTTAATCTAAGGTACACAAAATTGCTGGAGAAACTCAGCGGGTGCAGCAGCATCTATGGAGCGAAGGAAATAGGCGACGTTTCGGGCCAAAACCCTGTTTTAATCTAGTTTAGTTTAGTTTAGAGATACAGCAGATAACGGGCCCTTCGATCCACCGAGTCTGCGTAAGTAGAACCCGGGTTTGATCCTGACCTCGGGTGATGTCCATGTGGAGTTTGCATGTTCTCCCTGTGACCGCGTGGGTTTGCTCCGGGTGCTCAGGTTTACTCCCACATCCCAAAAACGCACGGTTTTGTAGGTTGATTGGCCTGGGGGTGAGTTTCCCCACTAGTGTGCAGGGAGCAGATGGGGAAAGTGGGGTTGGGTCGGGAGGCTGCAAGTCCAGACGGTCACGCTAGGCCCGGCATGACCGTCTCATCGCGGAGCCAAGGGTCGCTGAGGTTGGGCTTTTGTTCCCGGGAGTCAGAGAATGGACAGATGCGAGATGAGATTGAGAAGACCAGAGATAAGTGCTTTAGACTTTAGAGATACAGCGCAGAAACAGGCCCTTCGGCCCACCGAGTCCGTGCCGACCAGCGATCCCACAACACTAACACTATCCTACACACAAGAGGGACAATTTACAATATTTTACCAAAACCAAATAACCTACATACCTGCACGTCTTTCAAGCGTAGGAGGAAACCGGAGCACCCGGAGAAAACTCAGGGAGAACATGCAAACTCCGTACAGACAGCACCCGTAGTCAGTATCGAACCTGGATCTCTGGCGCTGTGAGGCAGAGACACCAAATGGCAGTGGGTGGATGTAGTGCTTGTAATATATGTCATGCCGTCATCACTAGACCCACCAAGTAACAAAGGTATAAACTCAGAAGCTCAGGCAGCATTTGCGGAAATACACAAAAATGCTGGAGAAACTCAGCGGGTGCAGCAGCATCTATGGAGCGAAGGAAATAGGCGATGTTTCGGGCCGAAGCCCTTCTTCAGACAGTAAATTTTTTGTGTATCTTCGATCTGCTGCTGCACCCGCTGAGTCTCTCCAGCATTTTTGTGTACCTTCGATCTTCCAGCATCTGCAGTTCCTTCTTGAGCATTTGCGGAGAACCTGGATAGATGATGTTTTGGGTTGGGACCCTTCTTCACACTGATTGGGGCGGGAGGAGGATGTGGGGGGGATAAAAGCTGGGATGAAGGGCAAGACAATACCTGGCAAGCGATAGGTGGATACAAGTGAGTTTTTTTGTTTGCTTGGCAGATAGTTGAACAAATGCCAACCCCCTCCCTCAGCTGTATCCACCTATCACCAGTCCTCGTTTGCCCCTCCTCTCTTCCAACTCCCCCTCCCCCCCCCCCCCCCCCCCCCAATCAGCCTGAAGAGTCCCGACCCGAAACGTCCCTATCCATGTTCTCCCAGATGCTGCCTGCCCGCTGAGTTACTCCAGCCTGTGAAACGTCACCTATCCATGTTCTCCACAGATGCTGCCTGACCCGCTGAACTCCAGCACTCTGTGAAACGTCACCTATCCATGTTCTCCACAGATGCTGCCCGACCCGCTGAGTTACTCCAGCACTCTGTGAAACGTCACCTATCCATGTTCTCCACAGATGCTGCCTGACCCGCTGAGTTATGGTGCAGCAGCATCTATGGAGCTAAGGAAATAGGCAACTTTTCGGGCCGAAATCCTTCTGGAAATAGGCAACGTTTCGGGCCGAAACCCTTATGGGTTTCGGCCCGAAACGTTGCCTATTTCCTTAGCTCCATAAATGCTGCCTGACCCGCTGAGTTACTCCAGCACTCTGTGAAACGTCACCTATCCATGTTCTCCACAGATGCTGCCTGACCCGCTGAGTTACTCCAGCACTCTGTGAAACGTCACCTATCCATGTTCTCCACAGATGCTGCCTGACCCGCTGAGTTTACTCCAGCACTCTGTGAAACGTCACCTATCCATGTTCTCCACAGATGCTGCCTGACCCGCTGAGTTACTCCAGCACTCTGTGAAACGTCACCTATCCATGTTCTCCACAGATGCTGCCTGACCCGCTGAGTTACTCCAGCACTCTGTGAAACGTCACCTATCCATTTTTGCTTGACCCGCTGAGTTTCTAAACGTCCATCATCTGCACCCGCTGAGTTACTCCAGCACTTGTGAAACGTCAATCCATGTAACAGATGCTGCCTGACCCGCTGAAAGCACTCTGTGTAATATCTGAGGGCGTGTCAAAGTAAAGACGGAGCTGAAATCATGTACATATTGAGGGCGATGAACCGACTTCAAGCTGTTAATCTCGTGCAGATAGACGTTTAATTGATTCAAGCCCAGCTGTGAAGCCAGACCTCATCAAGGACGTTGTCGTTAAATCTCACTCACAGATGGGTTTTAAAGAACTATTTTGGTAATCAGGCCTCAAAATTGTATCCAGATGAGAGTGATTCTGAGTGGGGCCCATTGCCTCTCCTGCATTGATTAATTGGGCTATAGATCTGAAATGTCCCCTGTCTTGAAGGCGGCACGGTGGCGCAGCGGTAGAGTTGCGGCCTCAGGGACCCCAGTTTGATCCTGGCTTGATGGGCCAAATGGCCTAATACTGCACCGAGATCTTATGACCTTATCTTGTTGCGTGTGGCGTGCACAGCCTAAAGCACGCCAGGTTGATTGCATTCGTCGAAACAGGGCAGACCACGTGAAACATAGAAACATAGAAATTAGGTGCAGGAGTAGAGGCCATTCGGCCCTTCGAGCCTGCACCATTCGCCATTCAATATGATCATGGCAGATCATCCAACTCAGTATCCCGTACCTGCCTTCTCTCCATACCCCCTGATCCCCTTAGCCACAAGGGCCACATCTAACTCCCTCTTAAATATAGCCAATGAACTGTGTGGCCTCGACTACGCTCTGCGGCAGAGAGTTCCAGAGATTCACCACTCTCTGTGTGAAAAAAGTTCTTCTCATCTCGGTTTTAAAGGATTTCCCCCTTATCCTTAAGCTGTGACCCCTTGTCCTGGACTTCCCCAACATCGGGAGCAATCTTCCTGCATCTAGCCTGTCCAACCCCTTAAGAATTTTGTAAGTTTCTATAAGATCCCCTCTCAATCTCCTAAATTCTAGAGAGTATAAACCAAGTCTATCCAGTCTTTCTGCATAAGACAGTCCTGACATCCCAGGAATCAGTCTGGTGAACCTTCTCTGTACTCCCTCTATGGCAATAATATCCTTCCTCAGATTTGGAGACCAAAACTGTACGCAATACTCCAGGTGTGGTCTCACCAAGACCCTGTACAACTGCAGTAGAACCTCCCTGCTCCTATACTCCAATCCTTTTGCTATGAATGCTAACATACCATTTGCTTTCTTCACTGCCTGCTGCACCTGCATGCCTACCTTCAATGACTGGTGTAATCTTCCATCCCTTAAAACCTTATGAATGCAGGGCTAAATGTGGTAGCTGGCAGCATCTTCCATGAAGCTGAGTTTGAGCTGATTTTCTGTATGGTTACTTCTGAGATGAGGGAAGTTCCTTGGAGATTTAAACGGGCTGGCCCAGAGATTCTGGAAGATCAGACACTCCATTACTTGTGGGTCATAAGAGCCTGATTGGGTTGTGTATCGGTCCAAGTCACAAGTTCAAACGGTGAAAGGTCTGGATAGAGTGGAGAGGATGTTTCCACTAGTGGGAGAGTCTAGGACCAGAGGTCACAGCCTCTGAATAAAAGGACGCACCTTTATAAAGGAGATGAGGAGTGATTTCTTTAGTCAGAGGGTGGTGAATCTGGTGAATATATTGCCACGGACGGCGGTGGAGGCCATCGATGGGTATTTTGAAGGCAGAAATAGATAGATCTACAGTATCCGCTGTTCCAGGTGTGGACTCCTGTATATCGGCGAGTCCAAACGCAGGCACGGCATTCATCGGAAGGCTAACCATAGACCAATGCTTCCAGGAGTCATAGAGTCATACAACACGGAAACAGGCCCTTCGGCCCAATATGTCTATGCTGGCCAAGATGCCACTAGCTAAGCTAGTCCCATTTAGTGCACATTTGGCCCAAATCCCTCTCCTAACCCATTCCCATCTCAGTACCTCTCCAAGTGTCTGACACATGTTGTACCAACCTCAACTACCTCCTCTGGCAGCTCATTCCATTTACCACCACCGTCTGTGTGAATAAGCTGCCTATATGTTCCTATTCCATATGTCCAATGAAACATAGAAACAATGAAACATAGAAAATAGGTGCAGGAGGAGGCCATTCGGCCCTTCGAGCCAGCACCGCCATTCATTGTGATCATGGCTGATCGTCTGCTATCAATAACCCGTGCCTGCCTTCTCCCCATATCCCTTGACTCCACTAACCCCTAGAGCTCTATCTAACTCTCTATTAAATCCATCCAGTGACTTGGCCTCCACTGCCCTCTGTGGCAGGGAATTCCACAAATTCACAACTCTCTGGCTGAAAAAGTTTTTTCTCACCTCAGTCTTAACACAGTCTTACTAAGACTGTGGCCCCTGGTTCTGGACTCGCCCAACATTGGGAACATTTTTCCTGCATCTAGCTTGCATCATCCTTTTATAATTTTATATGTTTCTATCAGATGCCCCCTCATTCTTCTAAACTCCAGTGAATACAAGCCTAGTCTTTTCAATCTTTCCTAATATGACAGTCCCGCCATCCCAGGGATCAATCTCGTGACCCTACGCTGCACTGCCTCAATCACACGGATGTCCTTCCTCAAATTAGGAAACCAAAACTGTACACGATACTCTAGATGTGGTCTCACCAGGGCCCTATACAACTGCTGAGGAAACTGCAGATGGTTCTTGATTCCCCTACACTGGGTAAAAGACTCACCCTCTCTATTCCCCTCGTGATTTGATATACCTCTATAAGATCACCCTTCTGTTTCCTGCAGTCCTCGTCTGCCTTGCCATTCCATGTAGCTCAGGCCCCTAGTCCTGGCCACCTCCTCGTAAACCTGCCGTGCATCCTTTCCAAGAGTGTTTCATTGTCGCATGCGCCAGCAACTGAACACGGACATCTCACTTGCTGCAGTTGTACAGGTGATAATAAATAAACAGTAAGCAGCAGCAGCATTTAGATTGGAGAAGGAGCGGAGATGAAAGGGGGCTATTTGCCGTTCAGGAAGGTTCACGTGTCTCTGAGTTACTGAGGCAAGGCATTAATGAGATGTCCGTCGGTGTCAATCTGTTGCTGCCCACTGTGTCCAGACATATGTCTCTCTGCATGGAGCGGGCTTCTTCACCTTGGTAATCCCATGGTGTGTGGTCACCCAGCAGTGCCCAGCTGTCCATGTCCCCGACACCAACCTCACTCCACAGGGTTCTTGCTTGGGATGTACTGTCGTTTTATTAACATTAACTCAGCGAAGCGTCCGATCAGCAGAGAAGGTTATTGGCTCCAACCTTCCGTCCATTGACGAACTGTACACTGCAAGGGCCAGGAAGCGAGCGGGCAAGATCATCTCTGACCCCTCTCACCCTGGCCACAAACTCTTTGAATCACTTCCCTCTGTAAGGCGACTCCGGACTGTCAAAGCTGCCACAGCCAGACATAAAAACAGTTTTTATCCACGAGTAGTTACTCTACTCAACAGCCAAAAATCTGTAGCCTCCCTTTGATCTGGTATTTTGTTGGTTCACATGCTTGATCAATGGTGTTTTATCATTAATGTTTTATTATTATTATTATTAATGTTTAGTGTTTTCTGAGTCATTTGTAACTGTCACTGTATGTCATGTTGTTACTTGTGGTCGGAGCACCAAGGCAAATTCCTTGTATGTGAATACTTGGCCAATAAACTTACTTATTGGGGTGGCACAGCTACACAGCGACCTCTGCATATCTTCCCTGGGGTGTCGGGAGTGGGGGGCTAAAGTGGCATGACGTAGAACTAGTGTGAACGGGTGATCGATGGTCGGCATGTACTCAGTGGGCTGAGGAGTTTCTCTCTGTGCTATGTCAATGTTCCATCCATCTGTCCGCCTGCCAGCCGGCGAACCAATCAATCAATCAACCAACCAACCCAAGGGTCTCGACCCGAAACGCCGCCTATTCCTTCGCTCCAATGCTGCCTCAACCGCTGAGTTCCACCAGCATTTTTGTCTACCTTTGATTTTTCCAGCATCTGCAGTTCCTTCTCAAACTAGTGAACGGGTGATCACTGGTCGGCATGTACCTACCCCATGCTGTATCTCTAAAACTAAAGCTATGTCCTCTGGTCTCCAATTCTGGCATGCGTACCACCTGTCCCCCTCAGGTTTGTATGGGCCCCATAGCAGAGGTGTCCACATCGCGGGGCTGCAAACTGGAAGTATCCTGGGCTAATTCTGCTACCACCATCATCTATTGCAGAGGTCGGCAACCGGACCCGGCCCGTCACTCGAAATCATCCGGCCCGCTGGGGTATTTTATTTTCCAATTAGTTTTCCTGACCTGGGAACTGCAGCCGGTCCCGCAGCAGGTAAGCCAACCTGGGTGGGCTACAGCCGGTCCCAGGACACGCAAGCCGATCCGGGAACTGCGGAAAACTAATTGAAAAACAAGTGAAAACTAACGCGAAAAGCAACACCAAGTGTCACAATATGGCAAGAGATGTGGCCCGCCACCCTCTATCTGCTCACAGACATGTGTCCCGGCCCCAATGCAGAACAAGGTTGCCCACCCCCTGATCTACTGCAACAAGTGATGGCTCCCACTGATTGTCGCCGGATGCTTGTGTCCTTTACAGGACGGACGATGAGAGCGTGGTCAACATTTGATGGACAGGTAGGAAGATGATTATATACACATCTGATAGAAACATAGACAATAGGTGCAGGAGTAGGACATTCGGCCCTTCGAGCCTGCACCGCCATTCAATATGATCATGGCTGATCATCCAACTCAGTATCCCGTACCTGCCTTCTCTCCATACCCTCTGATCCCCGTGGCCACAAGGACCACATCTAACACCCTCTTAAATATAGCCAATGAACCGGCCTCAACTACCCTCTGTGGCAGAGAGTTCCAGAGATTCACCACTCTCTGTGTGAAAAAAAGTTCTTCTCATCTCGGTTTTGGAGATGTATCTGGATTAAGCATTACCTCTGGATTAACTTTTCTGGACCAAAATATTAACAGCTGGGAATTCCACCCAATTGTTTTAAAAAGAATATATAACCAAAAATAGTATTTAATTATTGCAATATTAAACAATATATAAACACACCCACCATCACAATACAAGTAAAACAGATATTGTTACAATCCTTGTCAAGGATACATTCCAACCCCCGCGGTCAGCAGTCCTGGAAATCCGGCCAGGGTGCCCGTGGACAGGGCGTAGTCCCACGCGGGCACGGACGTGACCCCGTAAAGGGGCAGGCGGCCGGCTCGGGCATGCCAGCCAGATGTTCATGGGTCTCAGTTGTACATCAACAGCTGGCTGGGGCCCTTCATGTCCACACTCACCGCACTTCAAACACTGACCACAAAAATAAACACTCGCTGGTTCCTGGACAGGTTTGCAGTTAGAGATATAAATCTCCTGTTTTAAAAGTCCCGAATATTTGTGGCAGCAGCAACCGTCATGAAATGGCACCGGCAACATGTGGCGTTTATGGTCGAATGCGATCTCGCCAAGTTGTGAAAGAGAAGGCAATAAAGTCTGTCTGTCGTCTGTGGAACGGGACATGTGAAGATGATGCAGACCTCCCACCCAGGTGAGGAATGGAGATTCACACGAAGAAAACTGCCGCCTGTCCTCCACCAAGGGTTTCGTTCCAGCCACGCAGCCTTGTTTATCTGAGGAAAGACATTCTTGCCATAGAGGGAGTACAGAGAAGGTTCACCAGACTGATTCCTGGGATGTCAGGACTTTCATATCAAGAAAGACTGGATAGACTCGGCTTGTACTCACTAGAATTTAGAAGATTGAGGGGGGATCTTATAGAAACTTACAAAATTCTTAAGGGGTTGGACAGGCTAGATGCAGGAAGATTGTTCCCGATGTTGGGGAAGTCCAGAACAAAGGGTCACAGTTTAAGGATAAGGGGGAAATCTTTTAGGAACGAGATGAGAAAAACATTTTTCACACAGAGAGAGTGGTGAATCTGTGGAATTCTCTAGTTGAGGCCACAGTTAATTGGCTATATTTAAGAGGGAGTTAGATGTGGCCCTTGTGGCTAAAGGGATCAGGGGGTTTGGAGAGAAGGCAGGTACAGGATACTGAATTGGATGATCAGCCGTGATCATATTGAATGACTGTGCAGGCTCGAAGGGCCGAATGGCCTACTCCTGCAACTAATTTCTATGTTTCTATGTTTATGCTAAATCCCCACTCAAACCCTGCATTAACAATCAGTCACGTCACCTCCATGACGTCCAGTCACGCTACACCTCCATCCCCCATCTGGAGGGTCTTAAAGCCCTGGAAAAATCGAAGGTAGACAAAAATGCTGGAGAAACTCAGCGGGTGAGGCAGCATCTATGGAGCGAAAGAATAGGTGAAGTTTCGCGTCGAGACCCTTCTTCAGACTGATCCATTGGTTGAAACATTGTCTGTCCATTCTCATCACAGATGCTGTCTGACCCGCTGCGTTTCTCCAGCACTTTGCGTTTTTGTTCAAGAATCCAGCATCTGCAGTTCCTTGTGTCTGATGCAACAAACCTGTCCCGTTCCATCTGCCATCTCCTTGTTTTTCCATATTCTTTCTCCAATTTTTATAAAACAAATACTAATGTTACCCCATCAAATTACTCAGTATCTATGGCCTTTCTTATTACCTATTTTTATCTCGTGTTCAAATTTCAAATCAGTGATATTTCAGTTTCAGTTTAGTTCATTGTCACGTGTATCGAGGAACAGTGAAAAGCTTTTGTTGCGCGCTAACCAGTCAGCGGAAAGACAATACATGATTACAACCGAGTCATTTACAGTGTACAGATACATGATAAGGGAATAACGTTTAGTGCAAGGTAAAGCCAGCAAAGTCCGATCAAGGATAGTCCGAGGGTCACCAATGAGGTAGATAGCAGTTCAGGACTGCTCTCTAGTTGTGGTGGGATGGTTCAGTTGCCTGATAACAGCTGGGAAGAATGTCTGCAATACTCAGTAATATTCAGTAATACTCTGTAATTTTTGCTGCCAAATGCCTTTGTGCAATTAAATGTTTTTCCATTAAGTTCGGTGCTATCTTTAACATTATTATTGACCACAGATGGTGGATCCTCAGAGTGGAATTTGCCTTCATTGTTGGAATGTATCGGCCTGGTGTGTGTTGAAAGATTCCATTATACGCCTGTCATTACATCTTGATCCTTTAACCTACCGGCAGTGAGAATTGTTAGTGATGTCCAATTCCCTGGGTGAGTAAACGCTGGTTAAACGGCAATATCATTTTCCTTTAGTTGTTCAGTATAGAGATACAGCGCAGAAACAGGCCCTTTGGCCCATCGAGTCCGCACCGACCAGCGATCCCCACGCATTAACACTATCCTACACACACTAGGGACAATTTACAATTTTTGTTTAACGAAGCCAATTCACCGAAAAATCTGTAAGCCTTTGGAGTGTGGGAGGAAACGGGGGCACCTGGAGAAAACCCACGCAGGTCACGGGGAGAACGTACATAGAAACATAGAAAATAGGTGCAGGAGTAGGCCATTCGGCCCTTCGAGCCAGCACCGCCATTCAATATGATCATGGCTGATCATCCAACTCAGTATCCTGTACCTGCCTTCTCTCCATACCCCCTGATCCCTTTAGCCACAAGGGCCACATCTAACTCCCTCTTAAATATAGCCAATGAACTGTGGCCTCAACTACCTTCTGTGGCAGAGAGTTCCAGAGATTCATCACTCTCTGTGTGAAAAAAGTTTATCTCATCTCGATCCTAAAAGATTTCCCCCTTATCCTTAAACTGTGACCCCTTGTTCTGGACTTCCCCAACATCGGGAGCAATCTTCCTGCATCTAGCCTGTCCAACCCTTTAAGAATTTTGTAAGTTTCTATAAGATCCCCCCTCGATCTCCTAAATTCTCGCGAGTACAAGCCGAGTCTATCCAGTCTTTCTTCATATGGAAGTCCTGACATCCCAGGAATCAGTCTGGTGAACCTTCTCTGCACTCCCTCTATGGCAAGAATGTCTTTCCTCTGATTAGGAGACCACACAAACCCCGTACAGACAACACCCGTAGCATACAGCGTGGAAACAGGCCCTTCGGCCCATCGAGTCCGCGCCGACCAGCGATCCCCGCATATTAACACACTAGGGACAATTTTACAATTACACCAAGCCAATTAACCTACAAATCTGCACGTCTTCGGAGTGTGGGAGGAAACCGAATTTCTCAGAGAAAACCCACACGGGTCACGGGGGGAGAACGTGCAAACTCCGTACAGACAGCACCCGTAGTCGGGATGGAGCTGGGGTCTCTGGCGCTGTGAGCGCTGTAAGGCAGCAACTCTACCGCTGCGCCACCGTTACGCCCCTGCTGGGGTAAAAGATTCAGCGCTGATGAATTGAACATCTGTGGGCAGGGCAGCAAACTTATAGCTTTGCTTTGTGGGATTTTGGCTACAGATACATTTGGCAGGCGATTAACTTTGCTAACTGGGTACTTGGATTTGACAGAGGCCACCCATGGATAAGAATTTCTGCGGCCGCACTGACTGTAATTGCTTTTGGAAGGCAGAAATTACTTTAGAAATTGCTTGGAGCTCTCTCTTGGCCCCGATTACTGCCCCTAATCTTGCAAACGTAGCCCTCAGTCTTTCTAAATATTGTCTTTGCTACTGCTCCCTCTGTTCGTGCAGTCCCGCTAACCCATCAACTGGAGATTATCCTTCAATAAATGAGGAATGATTACAAATATTAACCCTTCAGTCATGCTGTTGGTTGCTTCAATGTCACCAGTCACCGACTACAGAAAAAATAATCGTACCTTATCATAGAAACATAGAAACATAGACAATAGGTGCAGGAGTTGAGGCCATTCGGCCCTTTGAGCCTGCACCGCCATTCAATATGATCATGGCTGATCATCCAACTCAGTATCCTGTACCTGCCTTCTCTCCATACCCTCTGATCCCTTTAGCCACAAGGGCCACATCTAACTCCCTCTTAAATATAGCCAATGAACTGTGCCTCAACTACCTTCTGCGGCAGAGAATTCCACAGATTCACCACTCTCTGTGTGAAAAAAGTTTTCCTCATCTCGGTCCTAAAAGATTTCCCCCTTATCCTTAAACTGTGACCCCTTGTTCTGGACTTGACTGATATCCTCTCTTGCACTGTGCACGGTAGCGCAGTGTTAGAGTTGCTGCCTCACAGCGCCAGAGACCCGGGTTTTGATCCTGACCACGGGTGCTGTCTGTACGGAGTTTGTACACTCTCCCCGTGACCTGCGTGGGTTTTCTCCGAGATCTTCAGTTTCCTCCCACACTCCAAAGTCTTGCAGGTTTGTAGGCTAATTAGCTTTGGTAAAACTGTAAATTGTCACTAGTGTGTGTAGGATAGTGTTAGTGTACGGGGTGATTGCTGGACGGCATGGACTCGGTGGGCCGAAGGGCCTGTTTCCACAATGTATCTCTAAACTAAACTCTATTGAACTTTAAGGTAGATAAAAAAAGCTGGGGAAACTCAGCGGGTGAGGCAGCCTCAATGGAGCGAAGGAATAGGTGACGTTTCGGCTCGAGACCCATCTTCAGACTGATGGACTGAGCTATCACTATCCATGCCACAAGGACTCTAATCTGAAGAAGGGTCTCAACCAGAAACATCACCTCCATAGATGCTGCCTCGCCCGCTGGGAGCGGGCGAGGCAGCATCTATGGAGGTGATGTTTCTGGTTGAGACCCTTCTTCAGATTAGAGTCCTTGAGTTTCTCCAGCATTTTTGTCTACCTTCAATTTTTCCAGCCTCCGCAGTTCTTTCTTAAACAGAAACACAAGGGGAATAGATTAGGTGACTGCACTGAACCAGGGGCATCAAGAACTAGTGGATATTTGTTTTACGTGAGAGGAGAAAGATTTAATAGGAACCTGAGGGGCGACTTGTTCACACAGAGGGCGGTGGGTGTATGGAACGAGCTGCCAGAGGACTGGAGGTCGTTCAGGCAGGGACTATTACAACATTTCAAAGATAGAAACATAGAAACATAGAAATTAGGTGCAGGAGTAGGCCATTCGGCCCTTCGAGCCTGCCCCGCCATTCAATATGATCATGGCTGATCATCCAACTCAGTATCCCGTACCTGCCTTCTCTCCATACCCTCTGATCCCCTTGGCCACAAGGGCCACATCTAACTCCCTCTTAAATATAGCCAATGAACTGGCCTCAACTACCCTCTGTGGCAGAGAGTTCCACAGATAGAAAAGGTGACGAGGGACAGGGATGGTGCGTGGGCAGGTAGGACATTGGCACAGGTGCGGGCAAAAATTACCAGGGTTGGAGCATCAGAGGGGAGGAGAGAGAGACGGAGAGAGATACATGGAGCCACGGACTTAGAATTAGAAATATATCAACAGTTTGAGAAATGTTTCAGAGATAATGATCCCATTTGGATTTCTCCCCACACAGGCAGACAGGTGGGACATGGTGCGAGGCACATCCCTTATCACCACTGGCTCTGGACTAAAATACAGATGATGTCAGTCATTCGATGGTGATAACTCCTCCTGGGCAGAGGCTGGTGTCTCAGACACACACACACACACACACATGGGGTGATCCCAGGGGCCTGGGGAGCATCAGGGCTGGAGGGCAGAACATTCTAGATCCTTGTGTCTCTGCACTCTCTCCATCTCCCTTGCCTCCCTCTCTAATAACTCCCTTGGGACTGGGTGTTGAATTCTGTCTGACAGTCTGGCTGTGGAATGCTTTAGAACGGAGTACGGTGCTAAATCACCGACGGACACAAGTAACTCAGCGGGACAGGCAGCATCTGTGGAGAGAAGGAATGGGTGACGTTTCAGGTCGAGACCCTTCTTCAGACTAGAGTCCTTGTGGCATGGATCTCAGGATATCGACTCAGTTCACTAACACAATCTTTGGTCATCTGAGGAAAGATTACTTTAAAAACAAAAAATACTCGCTGGAGTTTAGAAGGATGAGGGGGTTCCTCATTGAAACTTACCGAATAGAGAAAGGCCTGGATAGACTGGATGTGGAGAGGGTGTTTCCACTAGTGGGAGAGTCAAGGACCAGAGGGCACAGCCTCAGAATTAAAGGATGTATTTTTTGAAAAGAGGAGGAATTTCTTTCATCAGAGGGTGGTGAAACTGTGGAATTTATTGCCACTGACAGCTGTGGAGGCCGTCAATAGACTATAGACAATAGGTGCAGGAGTAGAGGCCATTCGGCCCTTCGAGCCAGCACCGCCATTCAATGTGATCATGGCTGATCATCCCCAATCAGTACCCCGTTCCTGCCTTCTCCCCATATCCCCTGACTCCGCTATCTTTAAGAGCCCTATCTAGCTCTCTCTTGAAAGTATCCAGGGAATCAGCCTCCACTGCCCTCTGAGGCAGAGAATTCCACAGACTCACAACTCTCTGTGCGAAAACGTTTTTCCTCATCTCCGTTCTAAATGGCTTACCCCTTATTCTTAAAATACGGCCCCTGGTTCTGGACTCCCCCAACATCGGGAACATGTTTCCTGCCTCTAGCGTGTCCAAACCCTTAATAATCTTATATCTTTCAGTAAGATCCCCTCTCATACTTCTAAATTCCAGAGTGTACAAGCCCAGCCGCTCCATTCTATCAACATATGACAGTCCCGCCATCACGGGAATTAACCTTGTAAACCTACGCTGCACTCCCTCAATAGCTAGAATGTCCTTCAAATTCGGAGACCAAAACTGCACACAATACTCCAGGTGTGGTCTCACTAGGGCCCTGTACAACAGCAGAAAACCTCTTTGCTCCTATACTCAACTCTTGTTATAAAGGCCAACATGCCATTCGTATTCTTCACTGCCTGCTGTACCTGCATGCTTACTTTCATTGACTGATGAACAAGGACCCCCAGATCCCGTTGTACTTCCCCTTTTCCCAACTTGACACCTTTCAGATAATAATCTGCCTTCCTGTTTTTGCCACCAAAGTGGATAACCTCACATTTATCCATATTAAACTGCATCTGCCATGCATCTGCCCACACACCCAACATGTCTAAGTCACCCTGCATCCTCATAGCATCCTCCTCACAGTTCACACTGCCACCCAGCTTTGTGTCATCTGCTAATTTGCTAATGTTACTTTTTACAATGGCAGATATTGACAGATTCTTGATTAGTAATGGTGTGTGTATCGATTGTAATCATGTATTGTCCATTTGCTAACTGGTTAACAATGATAAAAAGCTTTTCACTGTACCTCGTTCCATGTGACACTAAGCTAAACTTAACTAAACTAATTTGTGTAGGAAGGAACTGCAGAAAGGGGAAAGACAAAGGAAGATAGACACAAAATGCTGGAGTAACTCAGCGGAACAGGCAGCATCTCTGGAGAGAAGGGGTGGGTGACGTTTTGGGTCGAGACCCTTCTTCAATCACTGTGGCTAAAAGCATCTTTATTGCGATGTCGTCATTTCTCGCAGGTTACGGTGCAAATGCGGAGCGTTCCTGTAGCCTTATTGTGAGCTTTTAATCCTCTTCAGTCTACAGCAGGGTATCTACCCTTCAGATCTGTGCTTCAGATGTTAGCAGACAGGTGAGTCATTTATCAGAGGAAGCGTGAGGAATTTAATCAAAAGATTCAGACGGACTAGATTAGATAGCCCGGCAAACATGCGGGTGATAAACCGATGTGTTCAAACTGCAACAGTGCAGAACAAGGATTTGTATCCTCAGAGAGGAATCATCCCACGAAGAGATTTCTGGAGAACGTGGATAGCTGTCATTTTTGGGTCAGGATCTTTCTTCATCCTGAGCTCCGACACAGAACGTCACCTATCCATGTTGTCCACGGATGATACCCGGACCTGCTGGGCTACTCCAGCAGTTTGTGTTTGTTTTTGTAAACCAACAATTGGTCAGGTCGGGGGGGTAAAGTTCCCATCATCACGGGTACCATGTAATCCCGTGCTACCTGCTCCATGGTCGGATAGTCTAAACCTCCCCCACCTGGTTTGCCAGGTGAGGAGGGGGCTGTGGGCCCCCAGCAGGACCAAAAACAAGACCTGCCAAAGGGTGGATGAGCTCCTAGCGAGCCAACGGCCATCCACATCTTTCCTATCAATGGTATGGACATTGGACCCTCCAACAGGGTACTGATTGGGGATGATCAGCCATGATCACATTGAATGGCAGTGCTGGCTCGAAGGGCCGAATGGCCTACTCCAACACCTATTGTCTATTGTCTATTGCCTATTGACAAATAGATAGATAGATAGATAGATAGATAGATAGATAGATAGATAGATAGATAGATAGATAGATAGATAGATAGATAGATAGATAGATAGATAGATAGATAGATAGATGGTCTGACGGACAGGAATAGGTGATGTTTCGGGTCGAGACCCTTCTTCAGATGGACATAAACATATTCGCAAACATTTATACGTAGATTTATATTCAATCACGTCTCACTCTGGATCTTCCTGGGACTTGAATGTAGCCATGACACACGCTCCGTGACTGACACGCAACGAGACTGCTCATCATTTCCACTCCGCTATTTTCCAGCAAGGCCCTTGACCAATGTTTCAATTTTGCATTAACGGAGGAAATGGGAACAGGAAGAGCCGATAATAGTTCTGTCTAACTGTTAAGTGAGAGCTATCTTCAGGAGATCTCCAATGCCAGCTCTGATCCACAAAGAATGCTGATGTATCCTCTTCTCGGCCCCACAGTGGAGTTTAGAAATGTGGGCCATGTTGGCTGCAGAACATGTTTCATTGCCAGCTCATCGTCCTAATCTGCACAGTACATCGTGTACCGAGAGATTGCCTACTGTATCACTCAAGTGGAGCCGATGGCAGATAAACCAGGCAAGGTTCAGGATTCCAGAGATCCAAATTATTTCCGTTAGATTGAATTCCAATCCGAAACACGGGATTAATTATCACCACGGAAATGAAAGAGAAACTCCAAGTGGCACGGTGTCGCAGCGGTAGAGTTGCTGCCTCACAGCGCCAGAGACCCGGGTTCGATCCTGGCTACGGGTACTGTCTGTACGGAGTTTGCACGTTCTCCCCGTGAACTGCGTGGGTTTTCTCCGGGTGCTCTGGTTTCCTCCCACACTCCAAAGACGTGCAGGTTTGTAGATTAATTGGCTTTGGTAAGAAATTGTAAATTGTCCCCTCGTGTGTGTGTGTGTGTGTGTGTGTGTGTGTGTGTGTGTGTGTGTGTGGTGTGTGTGTGTGTGTGTGTGTGTGTGTGTGTGGTGTGTGTGTGTGTGTGTGTGTGTGTGTTGTGTGTGTGTGTGTGTGTGTGTGTGTGTGTGTGTGTGTGTGTGTGTGTGTGTGTGTGTGTGTGTGTGTGTGTGTGTGTGTGTGTGTGTGTAGGATTGTGTAGTGTCGGGGGTGAGCGATGGACTCAGAAACTAGGACTCAGAAATTTCACCGATCATTCGGTCATCTGAGACCAACTCCAGTTTAAATATTTTGGAGGACCAAGAAACCAGGAACCAAGACAGTGTATGCTGTGTAGTTACGGTAGGGGGTGTGAGACTGCAACCTTCACGTGGTCCATCCACGCTGTTCCCACTGATGCAATTAACCCGACGTGCACAAACAATTAGATCAAGTAGTTACAAAGGATACAAAGGACATTTATTATCACATACACCAATTGGTGCAGTGAAATGTGACTTGCCATTGCAGCACACCAATAAAGATAAGGGACAGAAGTTTAGGGGTAACATGAGGGGGAACTTCTTTACTCAGAGAGTGGTAGCGGTGTGGAATGAGCTTCCAGTGGAAGTGGTGGAGGCAGGTTCGTTGGTATCATTTAAAAAAAAATTGGATAGGCATATGGATGAGAAGGGAATGGAGGGTTATGGTATGAGTGCAGGCAGGTGGGACTAAGGGGAAAAAAAAAATTGTTCGGCACGGACTTGTAGGGCCGAGATGGCCTGTTTCCGTGCTGTAATTGTTATATGGTTATATAAGACACAACACTAAAGAATTTAACAATAAACATAAAAACATCCGACCCCAATGGTTCCCACTGTGTGGGGGAAGGCAGCAAAGTCCAGTCCCATCCCCTGTTCACCCAGAGTCAGGCCTATTGAGGCCTCCGCAGCCAGTCCGATGTTTTCAGGCCTTCTTGCCGGAAAGCTGGAACTCCGGCGTTGGGTGAACACTCCTCAGCGGTTTGGGAATGTCTGGAGCAGCCACTTCCTCCCCGGAGACCGGGGCTCCCATAGTCCTCACTCCGACTCTGACCATCTCTGGCGAAATGGAACAAGTTGGCCTACAACTTTAGGCTGTGCACGCCACACACAAGAAGAAGTCAATGCTGTAAAAATCTGGGTCGTATACGAGGAGTTTAAATTACTCAAGCTATTTTTTATTACTTTAATTGATGGTGTTATATTTCATGATCCAGTAATTACATTGCAGGGAATACAGACTTCGGTAACTGCGCTGTGTGATGCCCCTTCCTTATTCGCAATTTGTTTCATCGTTACAGCATGAAAACAGGCCCTTCGGCCCACCATCCATCTCCTGTTCACTCTAGTTCTACATTATCTCATCCACTCCCTTCACACACTCGGCGCAATTTACAGAGGGCCGATTAACCTACAAACCCGCACGTCTTTGGGATAGACAATAGACAATAGGTGCAGGAGTAGGCCATTCGGCCCTTCGAGCCAGCACCGCCATTCAATGTGATCATGGCTGATCATCCACAATCATTCCTGCCTTCTCCCCCATATCCCCTGACTCCACTATCTTTAAGAGCCCTATCTAGCTCTTTCTTGAAAGTATCCAGAGAACCGGCCTCCACCGCCCTCTGAGGAGGAGAATTCCACAGACTCACAACTCTCTGAGAGTTTCCTCGTCTCCGTTCTAAATGGTTTACCCCTTATTCTTAAACGGTGTGGCCCCTGGTTCTGGACTCCCCCAACATGGGGAACATGTTTCCTGCCTCTAGGAGGAAACCGGAGCATCCGGAGAAATCCCACGCGGTCTATAGGGAGAACGTTCAATCTCCATTCAGACAGCACCTGAGGTGAAGATTGAACCCGGGTCTCTGGCGCAGTAAGGCAGCAGCTCCACCCGCTGCGCCACTGTGCCGCCCACTGCTGTTGAGAAAGCAACTGTTCCCGGTCGAGGAAGCTGTCTTCACCATACTGCTGAATGCAACAACATAGTTATAGAGGCTTACATAGAAACATAGAAACATAGAAATTAGGTGCAGGAGTAGGCCATTCGGCCCTTCGAGCCTGCACCGCCATTCAATATGATCATGGCTGATCATCCAACTCAGTATCCCGTACCTGCCTTCTCTCCATACCCTCTGATCCCCTTAGCCACAAGGGCCACATCTAACTCCCTCTTAAATATAGCCAATGAACTGTGGCCTCAACTACCCTCTGCGGCAGAGAGTTCCAGAGATTCACCACTCTCTGTGTGAAAAAAGTTCTTCTCATCTCGGTTTTAAACGATTTCCCCCTTATCCTTAAGCTGTGACCCCTTGTCCTGGACTTCCCCAACATCGGGAGCAATCTTCCTGCATCTAGCCTGTCCAACCCCTTAAGAATTTTGTAAGTTTCTATAAGATCCCCTCTCAATCTCCTAAATTCTAGCGAGTATAAACCAAGTCTATCCAGTCTTTCTTCATAAGACAGTCCTGACATCCCAGGAATCAGTCTGGTGAACCGTCTCTTCACTCCCTCTATGGCAATAATGTCCTTCCTCAGATTTGGAGACCAAAACTGTACGCAATACTCCAGGTGTGGTCTCACCAAGACCCTGTACAACTGCAGTAGAACCTCCCTGCTCCTATACTCAAATCCTTTTGCTATGAATTAATGATACAGTTAAAACAGGCCCTTCGGCCCAACTTGCCCATGCCGACCAACACACCCCATCTACACTAGTCCCACCTGCCTGTGCTTGGCTCATATCCACCGAAACCTGTCCTATCCATGTACCTGTCTAAATGTTTATTAAACGTTGGGATAGTCCCAGCCTCAACCACCTCCTCCGGCAGCTCGTTCCATACAAACCACCACCGTTTGTGTGGAAAGGTTTCCCCGCAGATTCCCATTAAGTCGTCCATCCTTGCAGGGGCGTTTAAGGTGAGGGGTGGATGATTTAATGAGAATCTGAGAGGTAACTTGTCAACAATATCAATGCTGTTAGTGAAGTAAAGTCAAATCGTGGCATTGGTGTGTGAGACTGTGACTGATCTTCCTGTGGCAGGGTTATGAGATTCAGTGATTCATTCAGTGCCTGGGAGACGGAAGATGAATTGGGTAATTCAAGGACATAGCTCCTACCACAAAAAGCTCAACCCAGGCTGCTGTCAGTCTAAAGGTTTGCCGATCGCCCTGCGTTCTTTCACCAAGCTTCAGTGCTGTCAATTCACAATGCAAGATACCCAACAGGGCTCCTGTACCTTCTACCCGAAGGTAGCGGGGAGATGAGTGTGTGTGGCCAGGATGGTGTGGGTCCTTGATGATACTGCCAGCCTTTTTGAGGCAGCGACTGCGATAGACAAGGGCTCAAATTGAGCATTTAATGGCCGTTTCAGCTCAATTTCAGCTCATATGCAGGTTGCAAGGAGGAGGTCACACTTGCCAAAATGCTTGCTGGACCGTTAAAGTTGTAGCCCGACTACAGGCCCCTTTGGCCCACCGAGTCCGCTAGCACTATCTTACACACGCTCGGGACAATTGACAACTTGCAGAAGCCACAATGTACAAACATGCACGTCTATGGAGTGTGGGAGGAAAGTGGAGCTCCTGTAGAGAGCCCACGCGATCACAGGGAGAATGTACAAACTCCGTACAGACTGCACCCGTAGTCAAGATGGAACCCAGGTCTCTGGCGCCGTGAAGTGGCAACTCTACCCGCTGGGCCAACAGAGTGAGGCTAAACGCAAACCTCACATTTCCCTTGAGCAGCTTACAGCCCAGTGGTATGAATATTGATATCTCTCACTTCAAGTAACCCCGGCATTCCCTCTCTCTCTGACCCTCCCCCACCCAAGTCACACCAGCTTCTCGTTCTCACCCAGCAAACAGCGAACAACGGCCTGTTTCCATTTATCATCATAACCTTTTGCATATCTTTCATTCCTTGTTCTTTAACTCTCTACATCATCATCTATATCTCTCGTTTTCCCTTATCCCTAACCAGTCTGAAGACCTGGAATATCACCCATTCCTTTTCTCCAGGCTGCTGCCTGTCCCCGCTCCAGTTACTCCAGCATTTTGTGTCTGAAATTGGGATAGCATAGACTGGTATGAACAGGTTGTCATGGACTGAAGGGCCTGTTTCGATGCTGTGTCATACTGGTTTCATGACATTAACCTGAAAACTGTGCAGTGAAGATTTACGGGGATGTTGCCAGGACTCGAGGGCCAGAGTTGTAGGGAGAGGTTGGGAAGCTGGGACATTATTCCTTGGAGGGCAGGAGGCTGAGGGATAATTTTATATCTGTGTATAAAATCATGATGGGAGTCGACAGGCTGCATGCATCATCTTTTACCCAGCGTACGGGAATAAAGAACTCAAGTACATACCCTTAAGGTGAGAGGGGAAAGAGTTACTAGGAACCTGAGGGGCAACTATTTCACTCATAGGATGGTGGTGTATGGAACAAGCTGTCACGGGAGGTAGTTGAGGAAGGTACTATCACAACTTTTAAAAGGCACAGGCAGGTACATGGATAATACCCCTGTCCCACGGAACAAATTCATTCCAAGAGCTCTCCCGAGTTTAAATAAAATCAAACTCGTGGTAAGCACGGAAAATGAACGTAGCGGGCACGTCGGAGCTCGGGGAGGTCTCTTAGCGGCTCGTAACGCTAACGGCAGGTACTCGGGAAGACTCGCTAACGGCAGGTAAGCACGGGAAGACTCGTGAAGATTTTTCAGGTTGAAAAATGTCAACGAGAGCCCCGAGTACTGACGAGCGGCCATTACCGTAAATCTCCGAGTTCGAATCAGGGCAAACTCGGGAGATATCTTGGAATGAACACGTACAGTGGGACAGGGCCTTCAGGAAAGGTTACAAGGGATATGGGCTAAATGTTGGCAAATAGGGCTAGCATGGATGAGTTGGGACGAGGGGCCTGTTTATGTTCTGTGTGACTTCTCTATAAGGGTTGGGATCCAACACAGGACTGTTATTGATCACGGTGCAAGTGTTATTTGATGAGGGCCCCAACCTGTAATGTCACCTATCCATGTCCTTCAGAGATGCTGCCTGACTTGCTGAGTTACTCCAGTACTTTGTGTTTTGCTCTGTGCTTTGAGGCAAGTGGAACCAAAGGTGAACTTGGATCAATGTTTCCAACACTGCAGTGTATCCAACAGATGGCAGTGTCCCAATAATAATCTCCATGGTGGCGTTTGGGAAGAAGTCATTGTTTCCCCAGTGTCTGGGGTGAGCAGAGATATCCCCACAACGTCATTACATCGCACCACACCTTAGTTTCCTTTAGAGATACAGCGCGGAAACAGGCCCTTCGACGCACCGAGTTCGTACTGATCAGCGATCCCCGCACACTAACACTACCTTACACACACTAGGGGCAATTTTCCATTTTTATACCAAGGCAAATAACCTAGAAACATGTTCGCCTTTGGTGAGTGGGAGGAAACCGAAGATCTCGGAGAAAACCCACGCAGGTCACGGGGAGAACGTACAAACTCCGTACAGGCAGCACCCGTAGTCGGGGTCAAACCCGGGTTTGTGTACTCACTACAGGCAGCAGCCACAGGTTATGTGGAGAAGGCAGGAGAATGGGGTTAGGAGGGAGAGATAGATCAGCCATGATTGAATGGTGGAGTAGACTTGATGGGCTGAATGGCCTAATTCTACTCCTATGACCTTATGACATCTGCCGCTGTGCCACCTCAGAGAGATGTTGAGTTCTTTGTGCCAAGCAGATATCTACCAGTTCCAAATTTCAATAAAATCAAACAAAATATGACACGTGTGGGTTTTCTCCGAGATCTGTTCCTCTCATCATTTTATACATGGATTACATTTTATAGCTTCGAAGGAATTCCATCCCTTTCTTGGCTGATGTTAAAAATTGTCCTTTGTCATGATAAAATTCACGTGTTTAATCGATTATGTTTTATTATTAATGTTTAACGTTTTATGTGTCGCTCCTAACTGTCACTGTATGTCATGTTGTCACTTGCGGGCGGAGCACCAAGGCAAATTCCTTGTATGTGAATACTTGGCTGATAAACTTATTCTTGTTCTCTTTCTTATTCTAAAATGGCAAGTTATTATCAAGTATGTGCAGGAAGGAACTGCAGATGCTGGTTTACACCAAAGATAGATAGAAAATGCTGGTGTAACTCAGCGGGACAGGCAGCGTCTCTGGACATGAGTTGGTGACATTTCGGGTTGAGTCAGAAGAAGGGTCTCGACCCGAAACGTCACCCATTCCTTCTCTCCAGAGATGGTGCCTATCCTGATGAGTTACTCCAGTATTTTGTGTCTATCTTCAGCAAGATAGTCCAATCTTGCTTGTGGGTAAATTAAGGCCACACTCTCAGGTAAAGAAAAATTAGAATGCAGTTACTGTACATGCAATGGCAAATATATTAGATTCTTTTGCCTTTTTATAATTTTGCTTTTGAACTGAAATGATCTGGGAGACATTCACTGTGTTTTCCAGATCTGTTGATGAGTGTTGGCCTCTATTAGTTTTTTGTTGTTCCTGTTGATGTCTGTGCCTGAACGAGCGAAAAAATAAATCCTCAAGGGTGTCTGTGCAGGAGGAATATACTTTACAATGTTTTATCCCTTTATTGACAGTTCAATTTCAGGTTTTGCAAATTACAACTCTACCATCTGACAGGGTTTTTCTTTACTAGTAAATAACGCAACACCTTACTTTATTTTGAACAGGTTTACCACGATTCTGGCAAACCTCTTCTACACTCTCTCCAAAGCCTCCACATCCTTCCTGTAATAGGGTGACCAGAAGTGCACGCAATACTCCAACTGCAGCCTAATGCCCCTGTCCCACTTAGGAAACCTGAACGGAAACCTCTGGAGACTTTGAGCCCCACCCAAGGTTTCCGTGCGGTTCCCGGAGGTTTTTGTCAGTCTCCCTACCTGCTTCCACCACCTGCAACCTCCGGGAACCACCTGCAACCCCCGGGAACCGCACCTGGAGTATTGCGTACAGTTTTGGTCTCCAAATCTGACGAAGGACATTATTGCCATAGAGGGAGTGCAGAGAAGGTTCACCAGACTGATTCCTGGGATGTCAGGACTGTCTTATGAAGAAAGACTGGATAGACTTGGTTTATACTCTCTAGAATTTAGAAGATCGAGGGGGGATCTTATAGAAACTTACAAAATTCTTAAGGGGTTGGACAGGCTAGATGCAGGAAGATTGTTCCCGATGTTGGGGAAGTCCAGGACAAGGGGTCACAGCTTAAGGCTAAGGGGGAAATCCTTTAAAACCGAGATGAGAAGAACTTTTTTCACACAGAGAGTGGTGAATCTCTGGAACTCTCTGCTACAGAGGGTAGTTGAGGCCAGTTCATTGGCTATATTTAAGAGGGAGTTAGATGTGGCCCTTGTGGCTAAGGGGATCAGGGGGTATGGAGAGAAGGCAGGTACGGGATACCGAGTTGGATGATCAGCCATGATCATATTGAATGGCGGAGCAGGCTCGAAGGGCCGAATGGCCTCTACTCCTGCACCTAATTTCTATGTTTCTATGTTTCTATAGTTCCTATGCATCTTGCACGTTGCAGATTATAGTTTGAATCATGACAATACAATTTATATCATTTAGTTTTAGTTTTGCACTAAACATTATTCCCTTTATCCTGTATCTGTACACTGTGGACGGCTCGATTGTAATAGTCTTTTCGCTGACTGGATAGCTCTGGCCAAAAAATCTTTTCACTGTAAACGCGACAATACTAACCTGATACACGACACTGAACCAGCGCGAACCGTCAGAAAAATGCACTGGATAAATCTACATCTCCGAATAAAGATTTGAAAATTTATCTTTTAACTAGAGGTTGTACATAGAATGGATTATGGTATGACATAGTTGGCACCTAAAAATTAGGCTCCACTGTACTGTTTTGTACTGTATTAACTTCTAATAAAACAAACCAAAAAAAACCCAACAAAAAAACAAAAAAATGCACTGAATAGAAAGAAGAGGAGGAAAATGATTTGCAATTTATTTTTGATAAAGAAAATGATTAGCAATTTATAGTGGCATCTGGCAGAAGGTACAGAAGCTTGAAAGCGTGCACCACCAGACTCAGGGAACAGCTTCTTCCCCTCTGTTATCAAGCTTCTGAACATAAGCCAGGGCACTGTCCGATTCACCTCTACCCCATTGCGGACATTGGACATTGAAGATTGCTAAGGGCTTGGACTTTGCTAGAGGCAGGAAACATGTTCCTGATGTTGGGGGAGTCCAGAACCAGGGGCCACACACAGTTTAAGAATAATGAGTAAGCCATTTAGAACGGAGACGCGGAAACACTTTTTCTCACAGAGAGCGGTGAGTCTGTGGAATTCTCTGCCTCAGAGGGCGGTGGAGGCCGGTTCTCTGGATGCTTTCAAGAGAGAGCTGGATAGGGCTCTTAAAGATAGCAGAGTCAGGGGATATGGGGAGAAGGCAGGAACGGGGTACTGATTGGGGATGATCAGCCATGGTCACATTGAATGGCGGTGCTGGCTCGATGGGCCGAATGGCCTACTCCTGCACCTATTGCCTATTGTCCCTGGAAATGGTGTGTTACAATGCTGAGAACTATATTCTGCACTCTGTATCTCCCCCTTTGCTTTACTGATTGCATTTCAGATGGATTTGATTGTATTTGTGTATATCTGATCTGGTTGGATCTCATGCAGATCAAAGCGTGTCACTGTACTTCAGTACACGTGACAATAAATATAACTGAATCTAAACCTAAAGTGTTCTGAGGAGATGTTTTTGAGCCGCAGGTTTCAAATCCGCTACAACCGCAGAGGCCAAATTAAACTCAATTAATTATTTAGTTTGTTAATCATAGAAAAATAAGCTAGTCTCGGTCATTAAAACTAGTCATTCAGAAAATTAAACCTGCTGTTCTTTCTCGATCTGGTCGCTATGTGGCGGTAAGGTGGTGCAGCGGTAGAGAAAAGGAGGGAAGAAGATAAGTCTTTATTGCCGTCCATCACAATGGGGAATGTAGGGGAGCCACTGTGGTGGAAGTTTATGTCAAATTGTTATGTAGTTGTGTGTCTTGTTGGTTTTGTATTATGACTGTATGGCAAACCAAATTCCTCGTATGTTGCTGTCTTTATGGAGTTTGTACATTCCCCCTGTGACTGCCTGGGTTTTCTTCGGGTGCTCCGGTTTGCTCAGTCGGTGGCTGAAGCGGCACGACTCGGGGCTGAGGCGGCGTTCCTGAATCCGGGGCACAGCCGCGGGCCAGTGGACGACATCGTCGGGAGCTCACAGGTCACAGGTTGGCGACCTGTTTCTACGGAGCTCCCGCGGCAACAGCTGTGTCCGCGGAGATTGAATCGGCCCGTTCGCGGAGCTCGGTTGAGCCGCAGGACTGACTTACCGTCGCCCGGTGGGGTAACAACATCGGAGGCCTGGATCGCCTCAGCGCAGAGGGAGAACAAGGAGGGAACAGACAGAGACTTTAAGACTTTTGCCTTCCATCACAGTGAGGAGGTGCCTGGTGAACTCACTGTGGTGGATGTTAATTTGTGTTTATTGTGTGTTTTGTTATTTATTATTATATGTATGACTGCAGGCAATGACATTTCGTTCAGACCGAAAGGATTTTTTTTTTGATTTTTTATTTTTTAAATTTTAATCTACAGCATGAACTGAAATCAGCAATCTTTACGGTACCGCTGCATCACATGATTCCAAAAAGTCGATGAAAGGAGACCAAATCCTTAAGAATTGGTCATATTTATCTATTAGTCGGAGTCTCATTTCTTCAAGCCGTGCTATGTCCGCAAGGTCTGAATGACAAATAAAGGGATCTAATCTAATTTCTTCCTGTAATCCACAAAGATGTTTCAGTTTGTAGGTCAATTGGCTTCTGTAAAGTGCCCCGAGTGTGTGTCGGACAAGAGCTGATGTACGGGGCGATCACTGGTCAGCGCGGACTCGGTGGGCACAAGGGCCAGTTCCTGCTCTGCTTCTCGAAACAGCGCAGAACAACTAGTCCACTGCCCTGTGCACAGCAAGGTCAATTGGGATGGGTATCCAATGCTTGCCCTGGCAAAGGTAACATCCCGGAAATAATGGCAATACTTGCATGGACAAGAGCACAGCTCGAATCTGACTTTTTATAAACTCGTTACATAGAGGGTTGACCTTTCTCTGCACGTTGCCAGCTTGAAACAGTTTGATTTTCCCATGTTAGTCATCAAATGTCACACTGCATGAGGAATGCGAAGATTAAAATAGAAGTCCCTTTATCTCAGGGACACAAGGCGTAAGCTGGGGACTGCTCCAACACTCGGTAACATTCTGGCACAGAGTGCTGGAGTAACTCAGCGGGTCAGGCAGCATCTGTGGAGAACATGGATAGGTGACGTTTCACAGAGTGCTGGAGTAACTCAGCGGGTGCAGCAGCATCTATGGAGCTAAGGAAATAGGTAACGTTTCGGGTCGAAACCCTTCCGGGTTTCGGCCCGAAACGTTGCCTATTTCCAGAAGGATTTCGGCCCGAAAAGTTGCCTATTTCCTTAGCTCCATAGATGCTGCTGCACCATAACTCAGCGGGTCAGGCAGCATCTGTGGAGAACATGGATAGGTGACGTTTCACAGAGCGCTGGAGTAACTCAGCGGGACAGGCAGCATCTGTGGAGAACATGGATAGGTGACGTTTCACAGAGTGCTGGAGTAACTCAGCGGGTGAGGCAGCATCTGTGGAGAACATGGATAGGTGACGTTTCAAGTCGAGACCCTTCTTCAGTCTATAGAGTATTAAGATGGATCTCGATCCGAAACATAATCTATTCCTTCTCTCCAGAGATGCTGCCTGACCTGCTGAGCTACTCCAGAATTTTGTGTCTATCTTCGGTTTAAAATAGCACCTGCAGTTGCTTCCGACATCCTTCCTCAGACTAGTTGCATCAATCTGAAGAAGGGTCCCGACCCAATATGTCACTTGTCCATTCCCTCCGCAGATGCCACCAGACCCGGCTGCGTTACTCCAGCACTCTGTGTTTTTATTTTTGTAAGCCAGCATCTGCAGTTCCTCGTGTCTACATCTTACACCTGCCTTGGACAAGTGTCGGGGGTTATGGGGCGAAGGCAGGAGTATGGGGAGAGGCAGATCAGCCACGATTAACCTGCCCGAAACGTTGCCTATTTCCAGAAGGATTTCAGCCCAAAAAGTTGCCTATTTCCTTAGCTCCATAGATGCTGCTGCACCATAACTCAAGCGGGTCAGGCAGCATCTGTGGAGATCACGATAGGTGACGTTTCACAGAGTGCTGGCGTAACTCAGTGGGTCAGGCAGCATCTGTGGAGAACATGGATAGGTGACGTTTCACAGAGTGCTGGAGTAACTCAGCGGGTCAGGCAGCATCTGTGGGGAACATGGATAGGTGACGTTTCACAGAGTGGAGAGAGAAATAGCTATAGAGGACAAGGGTAGGAGAGGGGGGGGATAGAGAGGGGGAATGTCATTCACCAATGATGGAGGAATGAAACTGAGATTTGGTCAAGGGGCCAGGGCTGGAAGAGGTGGAGGATTGAAGGTCGGTGCAAGGTCAGGACCACAGAGACACAAAATATAAATGTTTCTAAACTCAAAGAAATAATTAGCTGGGTCTGTGTACATCGCGGGGGGGGGGGGGGGGGGGGGGGGTTAGGGAAGGGAATGTGTCTGGAGAGACTTCAATGGGAGAAAAAAGCATCAAGCATCAACGACGCTCGCATAGGAGGTTCAATGTTCAAAAGAAAATAAGACTCTTCTAGTGTTGGCTGGGCTCCAAACGCCAATACTCCTCTCTCGCCTTCTCTCATCTCAAGGCGACGCACTGGAGCCTCCTGTTGCTGCAACGCTGAGGCACCGCTGTTCCTGCTCTCTCCATGAATCAGTGCTATGACCCACCGCTGATTTTCCAAGCCCCCCCCCCCGCTGGCCATCCTGCGAGATTAGATCAATTCGGGGGAGGGAAAATTGTCATTTGAAACAACACAGCACCGGAGAGCAGAGATTAGCAGAACCACAATCATTGGAATATCTGGTAGGTTTAGCTGATCAGAATACAACAGGCACTCACTGCCCTTCTCTGTCTCTGGGTGAGATTACTCCACCACACAGTAGGAAGCTTCGAGTATCCGACACTGATATTCAGATTCAGATTCAGATTCAGATTCAATTTTAATTGTCATTGTCAGTGTACAGTACAGAGACAACGAAATGATATAAATCGACAGACACGGCTTTCCATCCCAGAAAGTGATGTGTGGGAAGGAACTGCAGGTGCTGGTTTAAACCAGAAAATAGACAGAAAAAAATGCAGTAGTAACTCAGCGGGACAGGCAGCGTCTCTGGAGAGAAGGAATGGGAGATGTTTCAGGTCGAGACCCTTCTTCAGACTGAGAGGGTCAGGGGAGAGGGAAAAGGGACAGAACAACTCAGAGATGGAGCCCACCACAATGATCTGAAGAAGGGTCTCGACCCGACACACGTCATCTATTCCTTCACTCCAGAGGTGCAAAGGGATATGAATAGTGAAACTCGCAGGCCACCAGTGTGTGTGTGTGTGTGTGTGTGTGTGTGTGTGTGTGTGTGTGTGTGTGGGTGGGTGTGCCCGGGGGGGTGCGGGTGGACAGAGATAGGGAGAATGCAAGGTTTACGTGACTGAATGAATGAATGAATGAACGGATATTTAATTGACAGGCCACAGTAACATTCTGTGTTTTGAGCACCCATGGTATGCAAAGAGTGGCCACATAAAGTCAAGTCAAGTCACATTTATTTATATAGCACATTTAAAAAACAACTCTCGTTGGCCAAAGTGCTTTACATTTGTTATAAGAATAGTATAAACAAACAAACTACATACATATGTACATATAGCCCTCGCTCAGTGGACATCAGGAAAGGCTTGGGAGCCCACCAGCCCAGCCCGGCCCAGCCCAGCCCAGCCCACCAGCCCAGCCCAGCCCAGCCCAGCCCAGCCCAGCCCAGCCCAGCCCAGCCCAGCCAGCCCAGCCCAGCCCAGCAGCACTGAGGCACAGATGGAGATGATTTGATAATCCCACTTATTTTTAGAATTAATTTTTAGAATTAGTTTTGGCCCAGTGGAAGCATATGTACTGCATTATCTGAGACAGCAAGGAGAAATCTAGAGTTAATTTTAGTGACACAGCACGGAAACAGGCCCTTCGGCCCACCGAGCCCGCACCAACCACTATCCTACACACACCAGGGCCAATTTACACTTGTACAATCAGAGGAGTGGGGTTCTTCAATTAAGGAAAATAGAAAAAGCTTGCTCCCCGCTCCCTAGAATTTGGAAAGAGTGACGTACAAGGTTCATAAACGCAGATAGACACAGAGACACAAGAAGGTCTTGACCCGAAATGTCACCCATTCCTTCTCTCCACAGATGCTGCCCGTCCCGCTGAGACACAGAGACACAGAGACACAGAGACACTGTCACACAGACACAGAGATTCAGAGACACAGACAGGTGGCGGATACAGTCACAGTCACAGAGACACAGTCACAGTCACAGAGACAGAGACACAGAGACACACAGTCACAGAGACACAGAGACACAGAGACACAGAGACACAGAGACACAGAGTCACAGAGACACAGACACAGAGACACAGAGACAGAGACACAGAGACACAGAGACACAGAGACACAGTCACAGAGACACAGTCACAGAGACACAGAGTCACAGAGACACAGACACACACAGAGACACAGTGACACAGTGACACAGAGTCACAGAGAGACACAGAGACAGATAGACAGATAGACACAGAGACACAGAGTCACAGTCACAGAGACACAGAGACACAGAGACACACTGCATGGAATCAGGTCCTTCATCCCGACTTGCCCACACCAACCAGCATGCCCCATCTCCACCAGTCCCACCTGCCTGCGCTTGGTCCATACCCCTCTAAACCTGTCCTATTTGTGTACCTGTCTGAATGGTTCTTAAAAGTTGGGATAGTCCCAGCCTCAACTACCTCCTCTGACAGCTCGCTCCATACACCCACCACCCTTTGTGTGAAAAATTCAGATTCCTGTTAAATCATTTCCCCTTCATCTTAAACCTATGTCGTCTGGTCCTCGATTCCCCAACTCTGAGTCAATGTGCATCTACCCGATCTATTCCTCTCATGATTTTATACGCCTCTATAAGACCACACCCCATCCTCCTGTGCTCCAAGGAATAGAGACCCAGCCTGCTCAACCTCTCCCTGTAGCTCACACCCTAGAGTCCTGGCCACTGGCTCGTAATTCTTCTCTGTACCATTTCCGCAGTGGGTCTCTGGCACTGTAAGGCAACATCTCTACCACTGTGCCACTGTGCTGCCCATCTTCTGCAGTTGTATAGGACTCTGGTGAGACCACATCTGGAGTATTGTGTACGGTTTTGGTCTCTTAATTTGAGGAAGGACATCCTTGTGATCGAGGCAGTGCAGCGTAGGTTCACCAGATTGATCCCTGGGATGGCGGGACTGTCATATGAGGAAAGATTGAAAAGACTGGGCTTGTATTCACTGGAGTTTAGAAGGATGAGGGGGAACCTTATAGAAACATATAAAATTATAAAAGGACTGGACAAGCTAGATGCAGGAAAAAGGTTCCCAATGTTGAGCGAGTCCAGAACCAGGGGCCACACAGTCTTAGAACAAAGGGGAGGCCATTTAAGACTGAGGTGAGAAAACACTTTTTCACCCAGAGAGTTGTGAATTTATGGAATTCCCTGCCACAGAGGGCAGTGGAGGCCAAGCCACTGGATGGATTTAATATAGAAACATAGAAATTAGGTGCAGGAGTAGGCCATTCGGCCCTTCGAGCCTGCACCGCCATTCAATATGATCATAGCTGATCATCCAACTCAGTATCCCGTACCTGCCTTCTCTCCATACCCCCTGATCCCCTTAGCCACAAGGGCCACATCTAACTCCCTCTTAAATATAGCCAATGAACTGGCCTCGACTACCCTCTGTGGCAGAGAGTTCCAGAGATTCACCACTCTCTGTGTGAAAAAAAGTTCTTCTCATCTCGGTTTTAAAGGGTTTCCCCCTTATCCTTAAGCTGTAATCCCTTGTCCTGGACTTCCCTAACATCGGGAACAATCTTCCTGCATCTAGCCTGTCCAACCCCTTAAGAATTTTGTAAGTTTCTATAAGATCCCCTCTCAATCTCCTAAATTCTAGAGAGTATAAACCAAGTCTATCCAGTCTTTCTTCATAAGACAGTCCTGACATCCCAGGAATCAGTCTGGTGAACCGTCTCTGCATTCCCTCTATGGCAATAATGTCTTTCCTCAGATTTGGAGACCAAAACTGTACGCAATACTCCAGGTGTGGTCTCACCAAGACGCTGTACAACTGCAGTAGAACCTCCCTGCTCCTATACTCAAATCCTTTTGCAATGAAAGCTAACATACCATTCACTTTCTTTACTGCCTGCTGCACCTGCATGCCTACCTTCAATGACTGGTGTACCGTGACACCCAGGTCTCGCTGCATCTCCCCCTTTCCCAATCGGCCACATTTAAGAGAGAGTTAGATAGAGCTCTAGGGGCTAGTGGAGTCAAGGGATATGGGGAGGAAGGCAGGCACGGGTTATTGATTGGGGATGATCAGCCATGCTCACAGTGAATGGTGGTGCTGGCTCGAAGGGCCTGAATGGCCTCCTCCTGCACCTATTTTCTATGTTTCTATGTAACTCCTGCTGAACTACCTCCGTGACTGTGTGAGGACTCAGAGCAATTCTCGAGTGATTAGGTGGGTGTGGTGCATGCCATCCACAGTGAACGAGACAGCGTGTTCTCAGTAATGAACAGGTTTGATAAGGGCTGAGTCCAATTATTTTTTTCTCATGCTCCTCGTGTACTTTTGTAAGTAAACATACTTGTTGAATCACATGAGAAATAACCTTGATGCTCCCTTCCCCGCAACGCCAAGGGGCGGCACGGTGTCGCAGCGGGTGGAGCTGCTGCCGCACAGCGCCAGAGACCCGGGTTGGATCCTCGCCACGGGCGCTGCCTGCACCGATGCTGTACCTTCTCCCCGTGACCTGCGCGGGTTTTCTCCGGGCGCTCCGGTTTCCTCCACAGACGTTTACGGTTGTCGATGAATTGGCTTCGGTTAAAAAAGAATTGTAAATTGTCCCTCGTGTGCTAGGGATAGGACCTGCAAGGTGATTGATGGCCGGCACGGACTCGATCGGCCGAAGGGTCTGTTTCACGCTGCAACTCTAAAACTAAAAACTAAAACTGAAAAGCTAGACACAGCGATTTTAAGCAGGAACTGCAGATGCTGGAAAATCGAAGGTAGACAAAAGTGCTGGAGAAACTCAGCGGGTGCAGCAGCATCTATGGAGCGGAGGAGATAGTTTCGGGACGAAACCCTTCAGGAAGGAAATAGGTAACGTTTAATAGGTCACGGGGAGAAGGTACAGCATCGGTGCACGCAACGTTTCGGGACGAAACCCTTCAGGAAGGAAATAGGTAACGTTTCGGGCCGAAACCCTTCCGGGTTTCGGCCCGAAACTTTGCCTATTTCCTTCGCTCCATAGATGCTGATACTTTAGAAACTTACAAAATTCTTAAGGGGTTGGACAGGCTAGATGCAGGAAGATTGCTCCCGATGTTGGGGAAGTCCAGGACAAGGGGTCACAGCTTAAGGATAAGGGGCAAATCCTTTAAAACCGAGATGCGATGAACTTTTTTCACACAGAGAGTGGTGAATCTCTGGAACTCTCTGCCGCAGAGGGTAGTTGAGGCCACAGTTCATTGGCTATATTTAAGAGGGAGTTAGATGTGGCCCTTGTGGCCAAGGGGATCAGAGGGTATGGGGAGAAGGCAGGTACGGGATACTGAGTTGGATGATCAGCCATGATCATATTGAATGGCGGTGCAGGCTCGAAGGGCCGAATGGCCTACTCCTGCACCTAATTTCTATGTTTCTATGTTTCTATGTAAAAACTAAAACTGAAAAGCTAGATACAGCGATTTTAAGCAGGGCAGATGCTGGAAAATCAAAGGTAGACAAAATTGCTGGAGAAACTCAGCGGGTGCTATGGTTTTCGTCCCGAAACGTTGCCTATTTCCTTCGCTCCATAGATGCTGCTGCACCCGCTGAGTTACTCCAGTATTTTTGTTTAAGCTAGATACAGCATTTTACAGTTCACCCCTGGAGGCTAATTCAGCCTTTATAAAGATTCTTAGATCTCATTAACTATGTATTTTCCACTTATAGGGTGTGACACCAACATACCTGCTTGTTGGTTCTTGAATCCTCGATGGTAATCAGAGAACCTGCTCAATTCAAAGATATTCCATTTATGGGAATCTGTTGCGTTAGGGACGTGCGTGCGTATCGCTCTGAGTTCCTGGCTTATTCGATGCTGTCAGTCGCTGGGCTATTTTGGCAGCGACTTCATTGCAGATGAATAATTTTAAAAGAATTTACTTTTAATAAGACGAATTATCACATCCTCGGGAACATCTTTAAGAGATTACAAAGAGCGGTGTCGGAGCGATCTCGCAAACCAAATCGTTGGCCAATTGTCACACTGCGAGATTCAACAAACAGCAAATGAGATACAGGAGCTTTCATAGACAATAGACAATAGACAATAGGTGCAGGAGTAGAGGCCATTCGGCCCTTCGAGCCAGCACCGCCATTCAATGTGATCATGGCCGATCATCCCCAATCAGTACCCCGTTCCTGCCTTCTCCCCATATCCCCTGACTCCGCTATTTTTAAGAGCCCTATCCAGCTCTCTCTTGAAAGCATCTAGAGAACCGGCCTCCACCGCCCTCTGAGGCAGAGAATTCCACAGACTCACCACTCTCTGTGAGAAAAAGTGTTTCCTCGTCTCCGTCCTAAATGACTTACTCCTTATTCTTATATCTTAATTCTTAAATTCTTAAGTCTTAAAGTGTCGTGTTATTTGAGACGTAAATCTGAAACAAGAAATCATGGGACTTCTTTGTAACGTTAGACTTTAGAGATACATCATGTAAACAGGCCCTTCGGCCCAGCGAGTCCTCGCCAACCAGTGACCTCCCCAGACACTAACGTTATCCTTCACTCTAGAGACAATTTACCATTTACATAAACTAATTAACCAGCATGTCATGTAGTGTGGGAGGAAAGTGAGGCTACACCACCGCCAAGGCCCCATCGTCGCGATGCTTCACCGTTGTCACGCCTCCATCGATTCACGGTGGCACAGCGGTAGAGTTGCTGCCTTACAGCACTTGCAGCACCAGAGACCCAGGTTCGATACCAACTACGGGTGCTGTCTGTACGGAGTTTGTACGTTCTCCCCGTGACCTGCGTGGGTTTTCCCCTGGAGCTCCGGTTTCCTCCCACACTCCAAAGTGGTGCAGGTTTGTAGGTAAATTGACTTGGTATAAAAGTAAATTGTCCCTAGTGTGTGTGGGATTGTGTTAGTGTGCGGGGAATCACTGGCCGGTGTGGGCTCAGTGGGTCAAAGGGCCTGTTTCCACACTGTATCTCGAAACTCAATGATAAAATCCAATTCTTGGGGCCATTGTAAGCTGGCATCCACCTGCTTGATGCGATCAGCTATTCTGAAATCTTTTTAATGAACATTAAGTAATAAAAAATGACACCTAGATTAATCAGCCATCTGCTGCAGCCAGACAGCTCAGACTCAACCTGAACGTGACCTAGTTAAAATCAAGCTTCACGCTCTGTACCATGCTGTAGCTGAAAAGATGTCTTCTACCTGGGTTAGAGAACTGGCTCCAGATGTTAGTTGATACCAGTTAATCAAATTGTTTTCAGATCAGTTTAGTTTATTGTCACGTGTACCGAGGTACAGTGAAAAGCTTTTGTTGCGTGCTAACCAATAGTCAATAGTCAATAGTCAATAGTCAATAATTGTCATTTGGACCCCTTGAGGTCCAAAGGAAATGCCGTTTCTGCAGCCATACATTACATACATAACCAGTCAGCGGAAAGACAATACATGATTACAATCGATCCATTTACAGTGTACAGATACATGATAAGGGAATAACGTTTAGTGCAAGGTAAAGCCAGCAAAGTCCGATCAAGGATAGTCCAAGGGTCACCAATGAGGTAGATAGTAGTTCAGGACTGCTCTCTAGTTGGTGAGAGGATGGTTCAGTTGCCTGATAACAGCTGGGAAGAAACTGTCCCTGAATCTGGAGGTGTGTGTTTGTTTTCACACTTCTGTACCTCTTGCCCGATGGGAGAGGGGAGAAGAGGGAGTGACCAGGGGTGAGACTGGTCCTTGATGATGCTGCTGGCCTTGCGGAGGCAGCGTGAGGCGTAGATGGAGTCAATGGAAGGGAGGTTGGTTTATATGATGGTCCATCAAGTCTACTCTGCCATTGGCCACTCTATCTCTCCCTCCTAACCCCATTCTCCTGCCTTCTCCCCATAACCCTTGACACCCGTACCAATCAAGAATATTTCAACCTCCACCTTAAAAACATCCATTGACTTGGCCTCCGCAGCCTTGTGTGGCGATGAATTCCACAGATTCACCACCCTAAAGAAATTCCTCCTCATCTCCTTCCTAAAGGAACGTCCTCTAATTCTGAGGCTGTGCCCTCTGGTCCTAGACTGTCCCACTAGTGGAAACATCCTCTCCACATCCACTCTATCCGGGAATATTTCACTATTCGCGACGTTCTGTCTTCTCGGTAACCCCCCCCTCTGCTGCAGGTAATATCCGCTTCACACTCGGATATGTGTCGAAAGGCCGCTGAGCGAGATGAACGGAAGCGGGGGGAAATTTAATTTGCAAAAACGGAATTAAAAATACAGCAGCTATAAATTTCCCAGCCGTTGTAAGGTCGTGGAGCGGCCAGATTTATGGTAAAAGATCTCTCTAATCTCACAGGAATATCTCTCCGACCCCACTTCTCCTGCTGTCGTAAAATGTTAATGTGTCTTTCCCACAATTAACATTTTGTTTTAATAGTAAAATTTATCTCCAGTCTGGCCCAGCTCCACCCCCCCAGAGAACTGGAAGCACTCATGTGAAATAGCTGAAAATGTCAATTGACTTCTCTCTGTACTAAGTTGTAATTTGTAACAGCGCTCACAGTCATTTGATGGTCCCGGGAGGGGTTTAGAGTGACAAATGTGAAAGCGGGGTTAACAGAGTGAAGGATAATTACCCAGCCACTCTGTAAATCAACAGGGCACCTTGGTCTCTCGTCGGCATGTGAGCGAGAGCTTGCAGAGCCCGAAGAAACGGGACCCAGTCTGTGCTGGGGAGATCCTTCGGGACAAAGCAGATGAAACCCACATCCAAAAATAACCTGTTTTCATGAAGGAACTTACCGAGATGGGAAGAACTTTTTTCACACAGAGAGTGGTGAATCTCTGGAACTCTCTGCCACAGAGGGTAGTTGAGGCCAGTTCATTGGCTATATTTAAGAGGGAGTTAGATGTGGCCCTTGTGGCTAAGGGGATCAGGGGGTATGGAGAGAAGGCAGGTACAGGATACTGAGTTGGATGATCAGCCTGTATCCTGTATCAGGACTGGGCTTGTATTCACTGGAATTTAGAAGGATGAGAGGTTATCTTATAGGAAACATATTAAATTCTTAAGGGATTGGACAGGCTAGATGCAGGAAACATGTCAAGGGGATCAGGGGGTATGGAGAGAAGGCAGGTACGGGATACTGAGTTGGATGATCAGCCATGATCATATTGAATGGCGGTGCAGGCTCGAAGGGCTGAATGGCCTACTCCTGCACCTAATTTCTATGTTTCTATATTTCTATGAACTGCAGGTGCTGGAAAATCGAAGGTACACAAAAAAATGCTGGAGGAACTCAGCGGGTGCAGCAGCATAGAAACATAAAAACATAGACTATAGGTGCAGGAGTAGAGGCCATTTGGCCCTTCGAGCCTGCACTGCCATTCAATATGATCATGGCTGATCATCCAACTCAGTATCCTGTACCTGCCTTCTCTCCATACCCCCCTGATCCCTTTAGCCACAAGGGCCACATCTAACTCCCTCTTAAATATAGCCAATGAACTGTGGCCTCAACTACCTTCTGTGGCAGAGAATTCCACAGATTCACGACTCTCGTTGTAAAAAATGATTTTCTCATCTCGGTCCTAAAATGAATTTGCCAGCAGCGATACACTTAAAAACAACACAAGGGCCACATCTAACTCCCTCTATGGATTTATGGAGCGAAGGAAATAGGCAACGTTACCTATTTCCTTCCTGAAGGGTTTCATCCCATAATGTTGCCTATCTCCTTGGCTCCATAGATGCTGCTGCACCCGCTGAGTTTCTCCAGCATTTTTGTCTACCTTCAAAAATAACCTCTTCTCCGCTCCACTGAAAGCTTCGGCTGAGCATTGAGGAGGTTCGATTGAAAATAGTGTTTTGTAATAGACAGCTCCAGAGATGCTGCCTGACCCCAACGTACTCCAGCACTTTGTGTCTATCTTTGGTATAAAGCAGCATCTGCACTTGCTGAAGAAGGGTCAGGACCTGAAACGTCACCCATTCCTTCTCTCCAGAGATGCTGCCGGTCCCGCTGAGTTACTCCAGCTTTTTAGGTGTCTATCTTCAATTAACCTACAAACCTGCACGTCTTTGAAGAGTGGAAGGAAACCGCAGATCGCACGAGGTCACGGGGAGAACGTACAAACTCCGTACAGACAGCACCCATAGTCGGGATCGAACCCGGGTCTCTGTCGCTGTGAGGCAGCAACTCTACCGCTGGTAAATGGTGTGACTCAAGGGCTGTTCTTTTTTGTAACTCATTTTCTATTCCTGAAATACTTGTTTGGCATTAAGGTAGAAAAAAAAGTTATTTGAAATGCAGGCTGGGTGTGAATTAATGAGGGCTATAAAAGCTCAGAGATAGGTTTACTTATTCACTTTTTGACATTTGGGTGGTGCAGCCAGTATTTAATGTCCGCCCCTAAATTGCCTCTGGGAACCACTTGCTATTAAGATAGAACACAGATATGAAGCAGGGAGTAATGGACTTGTTAGCCCGAAGATAAGTAATCGGAAAATGTTGGAATCTATGATCAGGAAAGTAGCAGTTGTGTGGAGAAAATCACAATATCACGAATGCTCAAGAAACTGCAGATGCTGGAAGCTTTGAGCTAAGCACAAAGTGCTGGAGGAACTTGCAAAAGGATTTGAGTATAGGAGCAGGGAGGTTCTACTGCAGCTGTACAGGGTCTTGGTGAGACCACACCTGGAGTATTGCGTACAGTTTTGGTCTCCTAATCTGAGCAAGGACATTCTTGCCATGGAGGGAGTACAGAGAAGGTTCACCAGACTGATTCCTGGGATGTCAGGACTTTCATATGAAGAAAGACTGGATAGACTCGGCTAGAATTTAGAAGATTGAGGGGGGAATCTTATAGAAACTTACAAAATTCTTAAGGGGTTGGACAGGCTAGATGCAGGAAGATTGTTCCCGATGTTGGGGAAGTCCAGAACAAGGGGTCACAGTTTAAGGATAAAGGGGAAATATTTTAGGACTGAGATAAAAAATCATTTTTTACACAGAGAGTGGTGAATCTGTGGAATTCTCTGCCACAGAAGGTAGTTGAGGCCACAGTTCATTGGCTATATTTAAGAGGGAGTTAGATGTGGCCCTTGTGGCTAAAGTGATCAGGGGGTATGGAGAGAAGGCAGGTACAGGATACTGAGTTGGATGATCAGCCATGATCATATTGAATGGCGGTGCAGGCTCGAAGGGCCGAATGGCCTCTACTCCTGCACCTATTGTCTATGTTTCTATGTTTCTAACTCCGCAGGTCAGGCAGTAACTGTGGAAGGAATGGACAGGTGGCATTTTGGGTTGGGACCCTTCTTCAGACTGATGGATTGGGGGGGGCGGTGGAGGGGGGAGCGAGAAAGGTGGGAAAGAGAGGTGGGGGCGGGACGAGGCCTGGAAAGTGATGGGTGGATACAGACTTGAATGGCAGCATTTAATTTGGGATGCGTCACGTTTGCGCAGCGGTAGAGTTGCTGCCCCACAGCGCCAGAGACCCGGGTTCAATCCTGACTACGGGTGCTGTCTGTACGGAGTTTGCACGTTCTCAACGTGACTGTGTTGGATTGCTCCGGGTGCTCCGGTTTCTTCCCACGCTCCTCAGATGTGCCGGTTCGCAGGTTAATGGGCTTGGGATCGCACCATCCTGAACCAACAATCTGACTATCGGAACCACCCTGCCTGACGCCATCTGTTGCTAGCTCTGACTTGACCTGGTCTTTGCTTGCTTCCAATTCCTCCTTCCCCTCCCCACCCCCCCCCCCCCCACCCCCCCCCCCCCCCACAATCAGTCCTGACCCGAAATGTCACCTATCCATGTTCTCCACAGATGCTGCTGCACCCGCTGAGTTATGGTGCAGCAGCATCTATGGAGCTAAGGAAATAGGCAACTTTTCGGGCCAAAATCCTTCTGGAAATAGGCAACGTTTCGGGCCAAAACCCTTGCGGGTTTTGGCCCGAAACGTTGCCTATTTCCATAGCTCCATAGATGCTGCTGCACCCCGCTGAGTTACTCCAGCACTCTGTGAAACGTCACCTATCCATGTTCTCCACAGATGCTGCCTGACCCGCTGAGTTACTCCAGCACTCTGTGAAACGTCACCTATCCATGTTCCCCACAGATGCTGCCTGACCAGCTGAGTTACTCCAGCACTCTGTGAAACGTCACCTATCCATGTTCTCCACAGATGCTGCCTGACCCGCTGAGTTACTCCAGCACTCTGTGCCTATTTCCGGTGTGAACGTGCATCTACAGTTCCTTCCTACACAATCAAGTGAGAAAAATGTCAGCCAATGAATCACAAAAAGCTGGAGTAACTCAGCGGGACAGGCAGCATCTCTGGATAGAAGGAATGGTGACGTTTCGGGTCCAGACCCTTCTTCAGACCCTTTCTGGACCTGAAAGCCACCCATTCCTTCTCTTCAGAGATGCTGCCTGTCCCGCTGCGTTACTCCAGCGCTTTTTGTCTGACTTCGGTGTAAACCAGCACCTGCAGTTCCTTCCGACACACTGCATTGTGAATCAGTCGCCTTCTATCACAACCCCACTTGCACGCTTTCGTGAGAGAGAAAACGTGAACATAAGGACATTATCGCAGCTCATTTATTAAGATGTCAACAAACCGGTTGCTTTTCCATGGAGATTGCTCATTAGTTCCTGGAAATGAGGAAGAATATACCTATTCTGTTGAAAAAATATCTTCAGTCTCAAATTTAATCCACCGTTAAATCTATTGTACTCATGCCAACGTTTTCAATTAGTCGCCTCTTGCTACATTCAATACGCCAGTTATCTAATCTGGGAACTAAAGCATATGAGTTGGATAAGATTTAGTTCTAATTCCAGAGGATAATGTGACTCTAACATTGTCACAAAGCCATTAGCGGCAACAAGCCAATGCAAGATAACATCGACTGGACTGCTCAAGTAATGCAGTTGTCGTTTCCTTTGGATTTAACATTAGAATGTCTTCACTTTTAAGGTGAGAGAGGGGAAAGATTTAATAGGAACCTGAGCGACAACCTGTGAAAATTGAAAGGCGTGGATAGAGTGGATGTTTCCCCGAGTGGGAGAGTCTAGCATCAGAATAATAAGATGTAGCTTTAGAAAGATGACGAGGAATTTCGTTAAAGGTGGACAAAAATGCTGGAGAAACTCAGCGGGTGAGGCAGCATCTATGGAGCGAAGGAAATAGGCAACGTTTTGGGTCGAGACCCTTCTTCAGACAGATGGGCGAAGATAGGAAGAGGCGGAGACAGTAGGCTGTGGGAGAGCTGGGAAGGGGAGGGGAAGGAGAGAGGTTTCTTTAGTCAGATGGTGGCGAATCTGTGGAATTTTTTTATGGCGGATATTGACAGATTCTTGATTAGTACGGGTGGCAGGGGTTATGGGAAGAAGGCAGGAGAATGGAGTTGAGAGGGAGAGATAGATCAGCCATGATTGAATGGCGAAGTAGACTTGATGGGCTGAATGGCCTAATTCTGCTGATACAACTTATAAACAGAGGGTGGTAGGTATACGGATCGAGCTGCCAGAGGAAGTAGTTAAGGCAGACATTACACCACCATTTGTACGTAATTTGGATAGGTGCATGGATAGGACAGGTTCAGAGTGAAATGGGTCAAATGGGGGGCAGGTGGGATAAGCGTAGATGGGGCAACTTGGTCGGCAGGGACTAGTTGGGCGGAAGGGCCTGTTTCCATGTTGTACAACGCTGTGACTCTAGTCCTTGTCATCATCATCATCATCATCATCATCACCATCATCACCATCATCATCATCATCATTCATCATCATCATCATCATCATCATCATCATCACCATCATCATATCATCATCGTTGAAAACATCAACGGACACGGTGCCTTACAATGCCGTGTACGACCGCTATCACAACTTCTACTGAAGTGTGGATGGGCGTTGGCTCGCTAGGAGCCCATCTGCCCTTTGACAGGTCTTGTTTTTGGTCCTGCTGGGGGTCCACAGCCCCCTCCTCACCTGGCAAACCAGGTGGGGGGAGACAGTTTAGACACCGACTATCTGACCATGGAGCAGGTAGCGCGGGATTACATGGCAATCGTGGCGAGGGGGGGGGGGGGGGGGAAGGGTGGGGTGGGGGGGGGGGAAGGGGGGGGTTGGGGTGGGGGAAGGGTGGGGTTGGGGGGAGGGCACTCCCCCCCCCCCCACCGACCTGACTAATAGTCCTTGTACATTGCAGGAGTAGCTGAGAGATTACTCCTTCGGCAGCTGATGGTGGATTAGGCAGATCTCTTGTTTCAACCCTGAAGTTCCATACGCTGATGTAGGAATGCTGCTTTAGTAACTCAACCCACCCGCGATGCACAGTTCAGAGGGATTGTTGGTGTCAGTTCTTCTATCGAGGAGGAGCTTGCTTCCAAGAAATGAGCCTTGAAGTTCATGTGTACACATTGTTTGTCTCCCAGGATGATGCAATTGGAAATCATGATTTGTTCTTCTGGAATGGAGCACAATGACAAGTTCATAAATCCACATGTGATAGGACCAGAATCAGGCCATTCGGCCCATCAAGCCTACTCCATCATTCAATCATGGCTGATCTATCTCTCCCTCCCAACCCCATTCTCCTGCCTTCTCTGACACCTGCACTAATCAAGACTCTATCTCTGCCTTAAATATATCCACTGACTTGGCCTCCACAGTTGTCTGTGGTAATGAATTCCACAGATTCACCACCCTCTGACTAAAGAAATTCCTCCTTTAATTCTGACTCTTCCACTGGTGGAAACATCCTCTCCACGTCCACACTATCCAGACTTTTCACTATTTGGAAAGTTTGTATAAGTTTCTAACTTTAACCAGCATGGATAGGTGACGTTTCACAGAGTGCTGGAGTAACTCAGCGGGTCAGGCAGCATCTGTGGGGAACATGGATAGGTGACGTTTCACAGAGTGCTGGAGTAACTCAGCGGGTCAGGCAGCATCTGTGGAGAACATGGATAGGTGACGTTTCACAGAGTGCTGGAGTAACTCAGCGGGTGCAGCAGCATCTATGGAGCTAAGGAAATAGGCAACGTTTCGGGCCGAAACCCTTCCGGGTTTCGGCCCGAAACGTTGCCTATTTCCAGAAGGGTTTCGGCCCAAAACGCTGCCTATTTCTTTAGCTCCATAGATGCTGCTGCACCATAACTCAGCGGGTCAGGCAGCATCTGTGGAGAACATGGATAGGTGACGTTTGACAGAGTGCTGGAGTAACTCAGTGGGTCAGGCAGCATCTGTGGAGAACATGGATAGGTGAGGTTTCACAGAGTGCTGGAGTAACTCAGCGGGTCAGGCAGCACCTGTGGAGAACATGGATAGGTGAGGTTTCACAGAGTGCTGGAGTAACTCAGCGGGTCAGGCAGCATCTGCATTTCGTTGTCTCTGTACTGTACACTGACAATGACAATTAAAGTTGAATCTGAATCTGAATCTGAATCTGAATCTCTGGGGTGACCAGGTTGGGTCCCTTCTTCAGAGTCACATATCCATTTTCTCTAGAGATGCTGCCTGACCCACTGGGATAATCCAGTATTTTACATCTATCTTGTGGTATAAACCAGCATCAACAGTTTCTTTTTATCACAATTAGCCAAAGAAGGTAGTTGAGGCAGGTACAGTAACAGCATGAAAGACACTTGGAGAGATACATGGATAGACAATAGACAATAGGTGCAGGAGTAGGCCATTCGGTCCTTCGAGCCAGCACCGCCATTTAATGTGATCATGGCTGATCATCCCCAATCAGTACCCCGTTCCTGCCTTCTCCCCATATCCCCTGACTCTGCATTTTTTAAGAGCCCTATCTAGCTCTCTCTTGAAAGCATCCAGAGAAACGGCCTCCACCGCCCTCTGAGGCAGAGAATTCCACAGACTCACAACTCTTTGTGAGAAAAAGTGTTTCCTCGGCTCCGTTCTAAATGGCTTACCCCTTATTCGTAAACTGTGTGTGGCCCCTGGTTCTGGACTCCCCCTAACATCGGGAACATGTTTCCTGCCTCTAGCGTGTCCAAACCCTTAACAATCTTATATGTTTCAATGAGATGCCCTCTCATCCTTCTAAACTCCAGAGTGTACAAGCCCAACCGCCCCATTCTCTCAGCATATGACAGTCCCGCCATCCCGGGAATCAACCTTGTAAACCTACGCTGCACTCCCTCAATAGCAAGAATGGGAAAGGTTTAGAGGGATATGAGCACTATCTTACACACTAGGGACAATTTACAATTGTTACTGAAGTCAATTAGCCTACAAACCTGTACATCTTTGGAGTGTGGGAGGAAATGGGAACACCTTGTGGTCTCGGGGAGAACGTACAGACTCCGTACAGACAGCGCCCGGAGTCAGGATCGAACCCGGGTCTCTTGTTGTGCCAGGCTACGACTCTGTGTGACTCTGTGACTCCAGAGACATGAAATCAAAGCACAGTCTTTATGTTGGACCTTTTGGTTTTCGACATCAAAGGGTGAAGGAGGGAGGGGTTGGCATCGATTTTGCCTGGCATTGAAACTGGAAGGGCGAGACTTTGCTCTTTCTGGGATCAAGCATTCGAGGGTAGGAGCCACGGGCCTGACCACACGCTGATCCTGCATCGCTGTGCAAAGCTAAATCACTACTTTGTTCTCCAGAAGCCAGTCCCCAGAGCATGTATGGTCCTTAATATTCCAGCTACAAGCGGAAGGGATTTTTATGAATTACCGATGAGCTTCGAGTTGGCTTTGGTGTGCGAGACCTTTTGACAAACGAAATCTTTAAATATCTATCATTGCTCCATTTGAAATTCATCCTCGTGAAAGAAACGTCGGGAGGCTCTGACAAGCATCTTAAGGTGGACAAGCCAAGGATTGATTTATGAGGGATTTTATTGTCCTGGGCTACAGATTGGCAAGATCACGGGCTGGCTGAGCTATTGGGTTTATTTCAATATTGGAAAAAGAGGAATGTTATAGTGAACCAGCATTGAACTTTGGTGTTAGACCAAGAGCATCTCATATTCTTTCGTTTCAGAGGGAACTGCAGATGCTGGAGAATCGAAGGTTACACAAAAAAGCTGGAGAAACTCAGCGGGTGCAGCAGCATCTATGGAGCGAAGGAAATAGGCAACGTTTCGGGCCGAAACCCTTCTTCAGACGCATCTCATATTCTGTTTGAAGGTAGACAAAAATGCTGGAGAAACTCAGCGGGTGCAGCAGCATCTATGGAGCGAAGGAAATAGGTAACGTTTCGGGCCGAAACCCTTTTGGGTTTCGGCCCGAAACCCTTTTGGGTTTCGGCCCGAAACGTTGCCTATTTCCTGAAATGGTTCCTATTCGGCCCGAAACGTTACCTATTCCTTCACTCCATAGATGCTGCCTCACCCGCTGAGTTTCTCCAGCATTTTTGTCTACCATCCATTTTTCCAGCATCTGCAGTTCTTTCTTAATCATATTCTGCTTGGGTTGCTTACAATCTAATGATGTTAACATTGTATCTGGGACCTGGAGTAACTCAGCGGGTCAGGCAGCATCTCTAGACAGAGGGAGTGGGTGACGTTTCTGAGTCGAGACCCTTATCCTGACTGCATCAGGCTCAGACAAGTCTGAAGAAGGGTCTTAACCCAAACGATTTTGTATCTAAGGTAGACAAAATTGCTGGGGAAATTCAGGCAGCATCTATGGAGCGAAGGAAATAGGTAACGTTTCGGGCCGAAACCCTTCTTCAGACTGTTTCAGCCTGAAACGTTGCCTATTTCCTTCGCTCCATAGATGCTGCTGCACCCGCTGAGTTTCTCCAGCAATTTTGTCTACCTTCGATTTTCCAGCATCTGCAGTTCCTTCTTGAAGATGGTAGGGAATTGAAGAATACAGTTGAACAGAGGGATCTGGGAATAACCGTGGATAGTTCCTTGAAGGTGGAATCTCACATAGATAGGGTGGTAAAGAAAGCTTTTGGTATGCTAGCCTTTATAAATTAGAGCATTGGGTATAGAAGCTGGGATGTAATGTTAAAATTGTACAAGGCATTGGTGAGACCAAATCTGGAGTATGGTGTACAATTTTGGTCGCCCAATTATAGGAAGGATGTCAACAAAATAGGGAGAGTACAGAGGAGATTTACTAGAATGTTGCCTGGGTTTCAGCAACTAAGTTACAGAGAAAGGTTGAACAAGTTAGGGCTTTATTCTTTGGAGCGCAGAAGGTTAAGGGGGGGACTTGATAGAGGTTTTTAAAATGATGAGAGGGATAGACAGAGTTGATGTGGACAAGCTTTTCCCTTTGAGAATAGGGAAGATTCAAACAAGAGGACATGACTTCAGAATGAAGGGACAGAAGTTTAGGGGTAACATGAGGGGGAACTTCTTTACTCAGAGAGTGGTAGCGGTGTGGAATGAGCTTCCAGTGGAAGTGGTGGCGGCAGGTTCATTGGTATCATTTAAAAATAAATTGGATAGGCATATGGATGAGAAGGGAATGGAGGGTTATGGTATGAGTGCAGGCAGGTGGGACTAAGGGAAAATAATTGTTCGGCACGGACTTGTAGGGCCGAGATGGCCTGTTTCCGTGCTGTAATTGTTATATGGTTATATGGTTATAAGATCGTATTCTCTCATTTTAGGTCACTAGCCTGAGCCACAGAATCATACAGCATGGAAATAGGCCCTTCGGCCCATCTTGCCCCTACCATTTGCGAATCCCAGTTGCCCGTGTTTGCCCCACACCGCTCCGAACCTTTCCAATCCTCCACAAACTGTCTCAGAAAGCGAAAAACTAAAGGTTGGGTTGGGTCCAAACTCTCTAAAACCTTGGAGTGCAGCATCTCAAATTTACTTTTTGCGCCATAGATATTAAAAGCTGCACAAAGGACTCCATACAAGTTGCGACAGAGCAATGTTCTAGTATCGCAACACCCCGGGGGCCCCCTTCGAGGCGTATCCAAACACAACATCCCATCTGCTGGGATTACAGTACAATTGATGGTGGGAAAAAAATAGCTCCTACATTTCTTCACAGGTCGAGTCACATCCCAACTTTGATATTGATAATTAGTAAGCAGCAATATCCATCAGCAGCATCTCAACATGGAGCAAGCCAGAGAGGAAGATGACAAGGTTGCTCAAAGGGGAGATTTAGGGAGGAAATTAGAGAGATTTAAGGAGGAATTCAAAGATCTTAGGACCTTGGCAGGCTGCGTTGACAAAACCACTAGATGTCCAGATACCTCAGAAGGTTGTATAGATGGAGAAGGTTATGGGGTCAGGGATCTGATCCCGACCACGGGTGCCGTCTGTACGGAGTTTGTACGTTCTCCCCGTGTCTCCAAGATCGGTTTCCTCCCACACTCCAAAGAGGTACAGGCTTGTAGGTTAATTGGTTAATTTGTATACTTGGTATAAGTAGCAATGTTACAACATTTTGAGATTTTAAAAATCAAGTCTGCAATTTATCCCATCAGATATAGCATAAAAAGAAGTTTAATTTGACACCCAATTCACTTTCATATCTCAAGTATTTAAAAAGTTATGGCCATTTTCATACTCGGAAATTAGCATCTTGTTCCTTATTGATTTTCTATGGACATAACAAAAAGGCTGTGATCGTGGACAGTCAAAAGCCCATAACTTTCTTAAAAATTAAGAGAACTGAATGAAATTTTCAGTTATCATAGATTGAAGCATTCTGAAACAAATATAAAATAATCTTACTTGGGTGACCTGAAATTAAAGCATATAATTAGTTAGTTACCCAATTGGAGCTAATTTCAAACTTCAATTACTAGATCTAAACATCTATCTATTTCTTAATAAAACATTTTTAAATAGCCTAAGTGTCCAAATAATGTTCACAAATAATTCACAATAAAACATGATTTTTAAATCTCATTGACATTAATTTATAGGCCAAATGGAAGGAATTTAGTGTTCAATTGCTGTAAATTAAAGTCAATTTAAATCAGCTTTCTAGTGGGTTCCTGTGAATGCGCTGGTTTAGAACGTTCACATTGCGCTAGATTTGTGCCCCCAAATGCCCAGAAAAATACTGCGGGATATATTGGGCCCAAAATGAGCTACTCGCAACTTTAAAATTTGTATAAAGGGATCTTAAGAAGCCCTTTTTAATGTAAAAATAAACAGCCTACCTTCTGTTGTCCCCTGTATGAGATCCGACCAGTTGCCGGTGGTCGGGGGTTTAGAGGTTAATTTTTAAACTACTATAACAATTAGATAAAGCCCTTAAAAGTAATAATAGCTAAAGCGACGGAATCTTCCAGCGATTTTTTGTTAATAATTAACTAGGCTGAACATCCTCGATTTGATCGCGTTTTAAACCCGCCCCCCTCTAAACGGCGCCAAAATCGCACACACGGGCTGGGACAGATTTTCAGCTACCCTTCAGGTAGGCTTTGCAACATACCTAGTATAAGTGTACATTGTCCCTCGTGTGTGTAGGCTTGTGTTAAAGTGCGGGGATCGCTGGTCAGTGTGGACTCTGTGGACGGAAGGGCCTGTTTCCGCGATGTATCTCTAAACTAAACTAAAAATCTGAACTGAGAGGTCCGACCTGAGACATTTTGCAGCCCAGACTCATTAGATTGGTTTCCTAGAATAAGGAATGGAGGTGACCTCTTTAAAGTAGATAGTGTTCAGAGATACTGAGGAATAATGGCTCTCTCTTCAGGCTAGAATGATATGAAATCAGGGAGAGAGATGGTTTAGAATAAAAAGCATCAGATTCCGATACGTATTGGTCTGGAAAGTTCTCTGAGATGGGATCGCCATGTTTGGCTGATTCTAATGGGCGGGGAATCGATTTGGTGGTTGCTTTTAAGTTGATTTTGATATTGGTCAATTTTGATTTGGTTGATTTTGATTTTGGTTGATTTTGAATTTGGTTGATTTTGAATTTGAGTTGATTTTGGTTGATTTTGAATTTGGTTGATTTTGAGTTGATTTTGATTTTGAGTTGATTTTGAATTTGGTTGATTTTGAGTTGATTTTGATTTTGAGTTGATTTTGGTTGATTTTGAATTTGGTTGATTTTGAGTTGATTTTGATTTTGAGTTGATTTTGAATTTGGTTGATTTTGAGGTGATTTTGGCTGATTTTGATTTTGATTTTGATTCGCTCGCTGCCGTTCAGGCACCTCAGTCTGAAGGCCTGCAGTAGGAAGAAAACAGATGTGGTGAAGGATATAAAATCTGATGGGATGCAGATGATCTAATTATAATTTAGTGTTAGCCAAAGACGTCTCTCTCAACTTTGAAGTGATTTTATGTTTCCCACTAAAACATGGCAGGGGGTGCCCAGTTGCCACATGGCAATGAGGTGGCTGGTTGATGAGTGGCCCGGCGAGTTTATTCACACCCGTCTCGTGCACCACATGGACCTTCCATCCAGTCTCTGCTTGGAAGCCGTCAGTCTCTGCCACAGTAGGCACTGCCCAACACACAGTGCTTTCCCAGTAAGATGTATGTGTGTGTGTGTTTATGTGTGTGTGAGTGTGTGAGTGTGTGTGTGAGTGTAGACTCAAGCCCTAAACACGTGCCTCAGACGTGTACAATACATCAGTGCAGAGACGGAATATAATGCTGCAACGTGATAGAGTTATAGCTACAGAGAAAATATCCAAGGTCCATGGGGAGGTTGGTTGGAAGATCAGCTCAAGGAAGGACCGTTCAGTGGTCTGATAACAGGAGAAGCTGTTCCTGAGTCGGGCAGTACGCACTTTCAAGCTCCTGTACCTTCTGCCCGACAGGATTGGGGAGAAGAGAGAATGATAAGGGTGAAAAGGGTCCTTGAATATGTAATCTGCTGTCCCAATGGGTAATCAATCTACCGATGACGGCATTAAAGGCACATGGTAGGTAAGTGTGTTCTTACCAAGGGCTGGTAGACAATTTACTCTTGGAACAGACAGTCCCACTGTCCTCCTGATTAAATTTTATCTTTGTATGCTTCATTGCCACCTTCCCCTAGCGAACAATTATCTATTCTAGATTTTCCTTGATCCTCGTCCCCTTTGATCTCTCGTTTTCACACCCCACCCTTCCTTATCTCTGTTCCTTCTCCCCTGACTCTCAGTCTGAAGAAGGGTCTCGACACAAAACGTCACCTATTCCTTCTCTCCTGAGATGCTGCCTGTCCCTCTGAGTTACCCCAGCATCTTGTGTCTACCTGTGTGTCATGTACTCTACAAGCTTGCAAGAGAATTCCACCCATTCTGAAATTAAGTAGTTTAATTGCAAAGTGAATTTGGTTAACGACATTGTGTTGATGGTGTTAGTTAAAGTGATTGTCGTGTTTAAGTGAGTTGATTGAATTTCTGAGTGAAACCAGGTAAGTTCATTTGGGGCTGTGGGGCCCATCATACAATCCAGATGCCTCTTAACTGCAGGAGCATATTATGGTCAGGTCGGGGTGGACATGGTGGCCCAGCGGGTAGAGTAGCTGCCTCACAGCGGCACAGACCCAGGTTCGATCCTGACTACGGGTGCTGTCTGTACGGAGTTTGCACATTCTCCCTGTGACTGCATGGGTTTTCTTTGAGATCTTTGGTTTCTTCCCACACTCCAAAGACGTCCAGGTTTGTACAGTTCCCTTCTTCAGACTGAGAGTCAGGGGAGAAGGAGACACAGAGATATGGAAGGGTGGGGTGTGAAAAGGAGAGATCAAAGGGGACGAGGCTCAAGGAAATTGTGGAATAGATAATTGTTAGCTAGGGGAAGGTGACAACGAGGCACGTCTGAAGAAGGGTTTCGGGACGAAACGTTGCCTATTTCCTTCGCTCCATAGATGCTGCTGCAGTTTCTCCAGCATTTTTGTCTACCAGTTTCTGGAGAAACCAGCATTTTTGTCTACCAGGTTTGTAGGTTAGTTGGCCTGGTATAAAATGTAAAATTGTCCCTGGTGTGTGTAGGGTAGTGTTAATGTGTGGGCATCGCTGGTCAGTAAGGACTCGGTGGGCCGAAGGGCCTGTTTCTGAGCTGTATTTCTAAACTAAACTAAAGTAAAATGCAGGGGGTGTTAAGTTTAGTTTAGAGATACAGGCCATTCAGCCCACCAAGCTCGTGCAGACCAGCGAAACATCGTCTGTTTTGCTCCACAGATGCTGCCTAACCTGTTGAGTTCACAATTCACAGTTTAGTTTATTGTCCCGTGTGCCGAGGTACAGTGAAAAGCTTTTGTTGCGTGCTAACCAGTCAGTGGAAAGACAATACATGATTACAATCGAGTCATTTACAGTGTACAGATACATGATTAGGGAATAACGTTTAGTGCAAGGTAAAGCCAGCAAAGTCCGATCAAGGATAGTCCGAGGGTCACCAATGAGGTAGATAGTAGTTCAGGACCGCTCTTTGGTTGTGGTGGGATGATTCAATTGCCTGATAACAGCCGGGAAGAAACTGTCCCTGAATCTGGAGGAGACGAACAATTCCTGTCTGAGGGTCTCGACCCAAAACGTCACCTATTCCTTCGCTCCGTAGATGCTGCCTGAACCGCTGAGTTTCTCCAGCATTTTTGTCTACCTCTGAATCTGGAGGTGTGCGTTTTGATTGTTGCAAGACATTTACATGAGGATGAAGACGGGGAGCTTCAGACTCCGAAGAAGGGTCTCGATCCGAAACGTCACCCGTTCCTTCTCTCCAGAGACGCTGCCTGTCCCGCTGAGTTACTCCAGCTTTTTGTGTCTATCTTGGGTGTAAACCAGCATCTGCAATTCCTTCCTACACATGACAGAGAGCTTGCTATCTGTCGCAAGATCCTCAATCTTTCGTCTTGAATTGAAACTCCTTCTGCAGTTGTACAGAGCCCTAGTGAGACCACACCTGGAGTATTGTGTACAGTTTTGGTCCCCTAATTTGAGGAAGGACATTCTTGCAATTGAGGGAGTGCAGCGTAGGTTTACAAGGTTAATTCCCGGGATGGCGGGACTGTCATATGCTGAGAGAATGGAGCAGCTGGGCTTGTACACTCTGGAGTTTAGAAGGATGAGAGGGCATCTCATTGAAACATATAAGATTGTTAAGGGTTTGGACACGCTAGAGGCAGGAAACATGTTCCTGATGTTGGGGGAGTCCAGAACCAGGGGCCACACAGTCTAAGAATAAGTAGTAAGCCATTTAGAACGGAGACGAGGAAACACTTTTTCTCACAGAGAGTGGTGAGTCTGTGGAATTCTCTGCCTCAGAGGGCGGTGGAGGCCGTTTCTCCGGATGCTTTCAAGAGAGAGCTGGAAAGGGCTCTTAAAAATAGTGGAGTCGGGGGATATGGGGAGAAGGCAGGAACGGGGTACTGATTGGAGATGATCAGCCATGATCACATTGAATGGCGGTGCTGGCTCGAAGGGCTGAATGGCCAAGTCCTGCACCTATTGTCTATTGTCTATTGGCTATTGAAACAGTGAATGCCAGTGTGCAAACATTGAACCCATTAACTACAATGTGTCTCTCTAAGACATCAACGTTGGATTAACACAACGCAGGCAAACAAATAGCAGACCATCTTGTAAAGCATTCACAGGATGGCCTGGACACACTACAAGTTCATGGCTTTGATGTCTAGATAAAAACTTCTAAACCTGCCCAAGCGGGTAACTGAACGGGAATAACATTAGCAACTGGATTTGAACACAGTTCCTCTGGCAGGGAGACTCGGTGTTGTTACTGCTAGTGTTGCGGGCCAGTTGCATCATTAAACTAACTCATCATTTAAGCCTTGGAATTACAACATGAGATAAAAGCCACGTTCACAATACATTACCCAGCAATTCTTCCATCCACCGTCTCAGCAGAGGTAATAAGCCTTTTAAATTAAACGCATTTGCAGATGCGCGCATTAAGCCTTCAGACCCGCTGTTGTCAAGGTACAATTTCAAGGTTCATGCAGCTAAAACAAAAAAGGGATGCATTTTACTGAAATCATAGCTGGCTTTCGTATCGTTCTCGTTAAGGTAAATAGATGGGAGTCATAGTCATAGAGTGATACAGCATGGAAACAGGCCCTTTGGCCCAACTTGCCCAACACCAGCTAACATGTCCCATCTACACTAATCCGACCAGCCTGCGTTTGGCCCATATCCCTCTAAGCTTGTCCTATCCATGTACCTGTCTAAATGTTTCTTAAAAGTTGCGATAGTACCTGCCTCAACTACCTCTTCCGGCAGCTCGTTCCGTGCACCCACCCCCCTTTGTGTAAAAAATGTTACCCTTCAGGATCCTATTAAATCTTTCCCCCCCTCACCTTAAACCTATGTCCAATTCTTCGAGCACTTTTTGTTTTGCATTGCTTCAGACATTCCTCAGTCATAAGTAAGATACCTGGGCTCCAAACTCCATTGGAGAAGGGACAAGGTAAATGAGTAACACCATGGTCTTAATTTTCCCTCTCCGCTCCCATTGGGTAGACGATACAAATGCTTGAAGGCGCGCACCGTCGGATTCAGGAACAGCTTCTTCCCCTCTGTTATCGGGCCGCTGGACGGTCCTTCCATAAGCTAGGGGTGTATTCCTGATCTTCCAACCTACCTCACTGCAGACCTTGCACTTTTTCCTCGGTAACTGCAGCACTACAACTACTGTAACACTAAAGTCTGGCATTCCTTGGTTCGCACTGCCAGTTGTACTTATGCAGGGCTCGAGTATACTCGTGTACAGTATGGTTTGCCAGGATAGCACACCATCAAAGCCTAACCCTGCACCCCGTTACATGTGACAAGAATGGACCAACAGTGATAACCAGAGGAGAAGGGAAACCGTATTATTTTTATTTTGGAAAATGAGACATCAAACATCTACTAAGTTGAGAGAAATATTCCTTCATGATTAATTCCGAGATGAGTGTCTTCACAGCTTGAAGTCTCTCCCCTCTTTGACAGATTGCACTGAGCCTGAATCAATGTGTTTGCATTGATTTTTCCTGGAAAGGGCAACATTGATTTCAGATAATGCAGCTCACAGCCTGATGTATTTAGAATAAACTGCTCAAAGTGTCGCAGAGATATTTTATACTTTATATTGGAAATGAACTGTCTTTAGACTGTGAGACTTTAGACACACAGCACAGACACAGGCCCTTTGGCCCACCGAGTCCGTGCCGACCAGCGATCCCCGTAACAATGGGCCATTCCATATTCATCGATGCTTTTTGCTTATCTTTCATGAACTAATTCTATATACCTTCTATATCTTCCATTCCCCTCTCTATCAGTCTCGACCTGAAGCATCACCTATTCCTTTAGTCACAGTGGCGCAGTGGTAGAGTTGCTGCCTCACAGCGCTGGAGACCTTGGTTCCATCCTGACTACGGGCGCTGTCTGTACGGAGTTTGTACGTTCTCCCCGTGGGTTTTCTCCGAGATCTTCGGTTTCCTCCCACACTCCAAAGGCGTGCAGGCCCGTGGGTTAATTGGCCTGGTGTATGTACAAATAGTCTCTAGTGGGTGTAGTATGCTCCTCCTAATGATTGGCCATGGGTAACCAAACACTAACACTATCCTACACACACTTGGGACAATTTACAATTTTTACCAAAGCCAATTAACCTACAAACCTACACGTCTTTGGAGCGTGGGAGGAAACCGGAGCACCCGGAGAAAACCCACGCAGGTCACAGGGAGAACGTGCAAACTCCGTACAGACAGCACCCGTAGTCAGGATCGAACCCGGGTCTCTGATGCTGTAACGTTAGATTTAGCTCTTCAGGCTAAAGGAAGCAAGGGATATGGGGAAAAAAGCAGGAACGGGGTACTGATTGTATGGATGAACATGGATGATCAGCCATGATCATATTGAATGGCGGTGCTGGCTGGAAGGGCCGAATGGCCTCCTCCAGCACCTATTTTTCTGTTTCCTGTGTTCTATGTTTTGTACCACTTTGCCACCGTGCCGCCAATTTGGGCTAAAGGTATCAATTTCCTTCCATCAATGGACCATCTACTACCTTGAAGGAAATGCCAGTGATTTCAGCAACTAAGTTACAGAGAAAGGTTGAACAAGTTAGGGCTTTATTCTTTGGAGTGCAGAAGGTTAAGGGGGGACTTGATAGAGGTTTTTAAAATGATGAGAGGGATAGACAGAGTTGACGTGGAAAAGCTTTTCCCACTGAGAGTAGGGAAGATTCAAACAAGGGGACATGACTTGAGAATTAAGGGACTGAAGTTTAGGGGTAACATGAGGGGGAACTTCTTTACTCAGAGAGTGGTAGCTGTGTGGAATGAGCTTCCAGTGAAGGTGGTGGAGGCAGGTTCGTTTTTATCATTTAAAAATAAATTGGATAGTTATATGGATGGGAAGGGAATGGAGGGTTATGGTCTGAGCGCAGGTATATGGGACTAGGGGAGATTATGTGTTCGGCACGGACTAGAAGGGTCGAGATGGCCTGTTTCCGTGCTGTAATTGTTATATGGTTATATGGTTATTTCACGGGCACCTTTACCCAGAGTAGCCGCCCATACCAGATTTATTCAATTAAACACAATTGCATTTCTCAGCTGTTTTAGACCCCACAACGACAGTGCAATCTTCAAACGCCAACCCGTGATGTAGCCATGCTGCTGGCCACATTGATTGCCCTAATTGATTACAATTGCGTTCACCTGTTTCTGATTTGGCTCCAGATTTATCAATGCAACAGGTTCAGTCAGTCAGTTCCGTTTACAGCAGCAAGCTTTCAATTCATCCCACACACAGAAGGTACAGCATAACAGGAATTTGATTACTGGAGTATTTAGCGCTTGTGTTTATACAATGCACTTAAGGATAAAGGGGAAATCCTTTAAAACCCAGATGAGAAGAACTTTTTTCACACAGAGAGTGGTGAATCTCTAGAACTCTCTGCCACAGAGGGTAGTCGAGGCCACAGTTCATTGGCTATATTTAAGAGGGAGTTAGAGGTGGCCCTTGTGGCTAAGGGGATCAGAGGGTATGGAGAGAAGGCAGGTACGGGATACTGAGTTGGATGATCAGCCATGATCATATTGAATGGCGGTGCAGGCTCGAAGGGCCGAATGGCCTCTACTCCTGCACCTATTTTCTATGTTCTATGTTTCTATGTTTCTACAATGATGTGGAAAAAGTCGTTCCATTTTTTTAAATGCCCAGTTAATTCATCTCACTTCAATGCCTACAATTTCTCTACAATATAGGATAATTTTGGTAAGTGCAGTTCTGCTTGCCCCATTACAGGAAGCAAATCGAAGCTTTGGACAGGTAGGGAAGAATGTTTTAGTTTAGTTTAGAGATACAGCGCTGAAACAGCCCACGGTGTCCGTGCCGACCAGCGACCTCCATGCACTTACACCAACCTGCACACTCCAGGGACAATTTACATTTGTAGAAAGTCAACTAACCTGCAAACCTGAGGTAGACAAAAATGCTGGAGAAACTCAGCGGGTGCAGCAGCGTCTATGGAGCGAAGGAAATAGGCAACGTTTCGGGACGAAACCCGTTACCTATTTCCTTCCTGAAGGGTTTCGGCCTGAAACGTTGCCTATTTCCTTCCTGAAGGGTCCATAGATGCTCCCTTCTTCAGACTGGGAGTCGGGGGAGAGGGAAACCAGAGATATGAAAAGGTGCAGAGCAACTCAGAGCCGGCACCAATGGCCAAAGAGCCCACAATGGTCTGAAACATTGAAACGTAGAAATTAGGTGCAGGAGTAGAGACCATTCGGCCCTTCGAGCCTGCACCGCCATTCAATATGATCATGGCTGATCATCCAACTCAGTATCCCGTACCTGCCTTCTCCCCATACCCTCTGATCCACAAGGGCCACATCTAACTCCCTCTTAAATATAGCCAATGAACTGTGGCCGCAACTACGCTCTGTGGAAGAGAGTTCCAGAGATTCACCACTCTCTGTGTGAAAAAAGTTCTTCTCATCTCGGTTTTAAAGGATTTCCCCCTTATCCTTAAGCTGTGACCCCTTGTCCTGGACTTCCCCAACATCGGGAGCAATCTTCTTGCATCTAGCCTGTCCAACCCCATAAGAAGGGCCTTGACCCGAAACGTCACCTATCCCTTTTGTCCAGAGATGCTGCCTGACCCGCTGAGTTACTCCAGCACTTTCTGTCTGTCCACAATGGTCCATTGCTGGCTGCAGATACAATTCGGGTTGTGACCTTTCTGTAGACCTAACACCTAATACTCTTCAGGCCCTTCTTCAGATTCCTAATACTGTTCCAAATCGTGTTGCCAAATGACTCATGAAAACATGTGACTTGTCACCAGATCATCTCTCCACCCATATAGCATAAAAAAGTTTGTAGTTCCTCTGTATGAAGAAATAGAAGGCTTGGTTCTCCCTCTGGATTCATCAATTAAGATCAAATAGAATTAGAAAACAATTTTCAATGTTTCAGCTTAACATCAGTGTGGTTATTAATAAGATTGCATAAATAATGCAGGATATGTGTTTCTTTTGGAACTAGCTTGGTACAAAGACCAAATGTGTTCAGATTATTAAAATACCACATATCTCCTCCATCCGCGGTGCAGACGAGAATATTAAGATGTAAAATATGCGCAGACACTTCCCTTAATGAGAGAGCTCTTCACTAAATTAAACCGCGTATAATCTAATGAAGTAGCATGGTCCCAATAGGCTACAACCGCATCATCAAGTTGGCTCTGGATTTCTAATGGTAACATTTGCATTTGTTATCATCACTGATTGAAATTGATGGCAACGTTACGACAATGCCACACACATCCCGTTCAGCATAGATATCCCGAATTTGGTGTTATGCAGTCCTGACTGCACGCGGTGGAGAGGTTGCCTGAACCAACATCTAAAAACGGGGGGAAGAGAAACTGCTGAACGCAAAGACTTCGACAGACCAGAGACCACACACACAAATGTGACCTTTGACACAGAGACTGTCACTCAATAGACAATAGACAATAGGTGCAGGAGTAGGCCATTCATCCCTTCGAGCCAGCACCGCCATTCAATGTGATCATGGCTGATCATCCCCAATCAGTACCCCGTTCCTGCCTTCTCCCCAAATCCCTTGACTCCACTATTTTTAAAAGCCCTATCTAGCTCTCTCTTGAAAGTATCCAGAGAACCGGCCTCCACCGCCCTCTGAGGGAGAGAATTCCACAGACTCGCCACTCTCTGTGAGAAAAAGTGTTTCCTCGTCTCCGTTCTAAATGGCTTGCCTCTTATTCTTAAACTGTGTGGCCCCTGGTTCTGGACTCCACAAGGACAGCAACGGAGGTCCGGATGGAACCCTATTCAGTCGGATTGTAAGGCAGCAGTGTTACTATGCCAACCATAAACTAATTGCAAAATTGAATAATTAGTCTCTTTAGCCATGTATATTAATCAAAAGGGAAAGACATAGTCTACCTGATGGAGAAATATAAGAATCAATGTAAGAATTATTTATATCAACCGCTACAGTTCCATTTCCATGTAGCCCAGCACAATAGTTTAATATCATTCCATATTTTATTTACAATTCAATCTATTCAATCAATTAGGATGTCAAATTGATCCATAATGAGTTGGTATAACGGTCATTGAACATAATATGCTATGAAGTCATTATTTTGTTACTCCAGTAGAAATGTTTGGTTATTTTTTATTTGAAGTTCTAACGAAGGATTTATATCTGATGTATAGATTGTGGAAATATTTGCAATTATGGAACCTTTTTCAGGATGTCCCAAGTCATTAGTGGGCCAATGTAATGACTGCAACGTCATCACCGCTGTAACATGGAAACCACGGCTACTGCAAACTCCGCGGGGAGCCTGGGTAAGGATCAGTTAACTCGTTATAGCGAGTTCAACAATTAGCAGCAAGTCCTGACCTGCTGGGCATTCCCTGGAGCTCTGCATTTCAACACTTTGACATTCCGTCTCTAGTTGCTCCCATCCAACCAGCCCGCATTTCCCAACCTTTATGTTTCCCTGCCCAAGTGTTGACTCGAATTAGCTCAGGAATTATTGGGTTAACGTTTGACGAGCCTTTGACGGCACTGGGTCATTGGAGAAATACGAATCTTTACTCATTTGGACCGAAACTGGGGAAGATAGAATTAGGCCATTTGGCCCATCAAGTCTACTCTGCCATTCTATCTCTCTCTCCCTCTCATCTCCATTGTCCTGCATCTCCCCTGTACTTGCTGGAGTTTAGAAGGATGAGAGGAGGGGACCTCAGTGAAACGTACCAAATAGTGAATGGCTTGGATAGAGTGGATGTGGAGAGGCTTTTTCCACTGGCGGGAGAGTCTAGGACCAGAGGTCACAGCATCAGAATCAAACCACCTTTATTTCTTTTGCAAGAAGGAGTTGTTCATGCAAAAGGAATTTCTTTCCAGTGAATAGCAGCGTCGCACATGAAATCCAACATGATAACACTAAAAAATCCATGTCCAGTCCTGATGAGATCTGTTAAAAGCAGGTAAAACAGGTGAAAATACAAGAACCATAAAAAAATGCCGGGGCAGTTGATGGAGCCAGTACCACAGGGCAGAATCAAGGACCCTTTGGTCCAACTTGCCCATGAAGCTGACCAGCAGGTAGCCCCTTTGATGCTACGTGAATCCCCACATTTGCTCAACAAGCTTTTTTCAGACAGCGGCTCTAAAACAGTTCTTAAAGGTAGACACAAAATGCTGGAGTAACTCAGCGGGTGAGGCAGCATCTATGGAGAGAAGGAATGGGTGACGTTTCTGGGGTCAAGGGTTTAAGGCTTTACTGAATCAATGGGGGGAAGGCAAATTAATCTAGTTCAGAGCTTCACAAGGAAACATTGGCCAGATATAGCTCAATAACATTGACGTAATATTAGTCCAAACCATGCTCCCTGTCAAATATTGTTTAATATTTACTGATTGTACACCTCCTTGTCACCTTGCCCCCCCCCCCCCCCCCCACATTTGCTAACAATGACACTCTTTCTAAGGTAGACACAAATGCTGGAGAAAACTCAGCGGGTGCAGCAGCATCTATGGAGCAAAGGAAATAGGCGACGTTTCGGCCCGACACCCTTCCGGGTTTTGGCCTGAAACGTTGCCTATTTCCAGAAGGGTTTTGGCCCGAAATGTTGCCTAAAATCTCCAGAGGTTTCTGTTCAGGTTTCACAAGTGGGACAGAGGCATTAAGGAAATAGGCAACGTTTCGGGCCGAAACCCTTAAGGAAATAGGCAACGTTTCGGGCCAAAACCCTTAAGGAAATAGGCAACGTTTCGGGCCAAAACCCTTATGAAAATAGGCAACGTTTCGGGCCGAAACCCTTAAGGGTTTCGGCCCGAAACGTTGCCTATTTCCTTCTGGGTTTCGAGACGAAACGTTGCCTATTTCCTTCGCTCCATAGATGCTGCTGGTACACAAAAAAGCTGGAGAAAATCAGCGGGTGCAGCAGCATCTATGGAGCGAAGGAAATAACCATATAACCATATAACAATTACAGCACGGAAACAGGCCATCTCGGCCCTACAAGTCCGTGCCAAACAACTTTTTTCCCTTAGTCCCACCTGCCTGCACTCATACCATAACCCTCCATTCTCTTCTCATCCTATTCGATTATGTAAAAGAATATGTGTGTTATGATTGTGTTTATAGTTTGTTTGGTTGTTTTGTTGTTTGTCTTTTGCACAAAAGTCCGCGAGCATTGCCACTTTCATTTCACTGCACATCTCGTATGTGTATGTGACAAATAAACTTGACTTGACTTGACTTGACTTGACTCATCCATATGCCTATCCAATTTAAAGATATAGGCAATGTTTCGGGCCAAACCCCTTCTTCGAACTGGACCTTTCTCCATTTCCTTATCATCGTCTGCTTTGATCTGTCATTTTCACACCTTACCCTTCCATACCTTCCATCTGTCCCCTGACCTCTCCCCTGACTCTCAGTCTGAAGAAGGGTCTCGACCCAAAACGTCACCCATTCCTTCTCTCTGGAGATGCTGCCTGTCCCGCTGAGCTACTCCTGCATTTTGTGTCTATCTTTGGTGTCAACCAACACAGTTCCTTGCTCCACATACTTGAAATAACTTGCCACTTTGCTATCTTCCCGATCACTCCCTCTGCTGAGTCGTACAAGCTCGATGAAAGCAGCTTCTTGTTTGCTAATGGGTTCGCTGTGTCACAGTAAACGGTTCAGATGTTCTTTGCTCGATAAGACTGCAACGATTTCTCTTTAGTGGCACCAGAGAGACAGAATAGTTTAGCTTTCAGAAAGATCCTAATCATTTCACTGAAGATAGACACAAAATGTTGGAGTAACTCAGCGGGACCGGCAGCATCCCTGGAGAGAAGGAATGGGTGACGTTTCGGGACTAATTTGAGGAAGGACACTCTTGCTATTGAGGGAGTGCAGCGTAGGTTTACCAGGTTAATTCCCGGGATGGCGGCACTGTCATATGCTGAGAGAATGGAGCAGCTGGGCTTGTACACTCTGGAGTTTAGAAGGATGAGAAGCAATCTCATTGAAACATATAAGATTATTCAGGGTTTGGACACGCTAGAGGCAGGAAACATGTTCCCGATGTTGGGGGGAGTCCAGAACCAGGGGCCACACTTTAAGAATAAAGTATAAGCCATTTAGAATGCAGACGAGGAAACACTTTTTCTCACAGAGAGTGGTGAGTCTGTGGAATTCTCTGCCTCAGAGGGCGGTGGAGGCCGGTTCTCTGGATGCTTTCAAGAGGGAGATAGATAGGGCTCTTAAAAATAGGGGATATGGGGAGAAGGCAGGAACGGGGTACTGATTGGGGATGATCAGCCATGATCACATTGAATGGCGGTGCTGGCTCGAAGGGCCGAATGGCCTACTCCTGCACCTATTGTCTTTTGTCTATTGATGAGACCCGACTGCTTCTACTCTAATCATTTCACTGCCCAGCCTGATAAATAAGTTTAGTGTTTTACAATGATCGGGGACAGTCTCAGATTGTGGCATCTAGGCAATTTAAAGCTGATGCACTTCTGAAAGATAAAATATTAAATGGTGAAGATGGTAAATGTTCTCTGTCACCTTTCATACATTTCTGCTGCTTCGGCAGGGAATATCCAGGCAACATTACATAGAAACATAGAAATTAGGTGCAGGAGTAGGCCATTCGGCCCTTCGAGCCTGCACCGCCATTCAATATGATCATGGCTGATCATCCAACTCAGTATCCCGTACCTGCCTTCTCTCCATACCCCCTGATCCCCTTAGCCACAAGGGCCACATCTAACTCCCTCTTAAATATAGCCAATGAACTGGCCTCAACTACCCTCTCTGGCAGAGAGTTCCAGAGATTCACCACTCTCTGTGTGAAAAAAGTTCTTCTCATCTCGGTTTTAAAGGATTTCCCCCCTATCCTTAAGCTGTGACCCCTTGTCCTGGACTCCCCCAACATTGGGAACAATCTTCCTGCATCTAGCCTGTCCAACCCCTTAAGAATTTTGTAAGTTTCTATAAGGTCCCCTCTCAATCTCCTAAATTCTAGAGAGTATAAACCAAGTCTATCCAGTCTTTCTTCATAAGACAGTCCTGACATCCCAGGAATCAGTCTGGTGAACCTTCTCTGCACTCCCTCTATGGCAATTACAATGCAATTCATCAGTGGAACCACCAGGACAAGACATATGTCCCAAGTGACCCATCCATATTGGTTACATCTTTACGCTGAAGAGTTAGTCCAAATGAGTAAAGATTGATATTTCTCCAGTGGAATCTGGGGCCAATGTTCACAGAATTTATTTCCACGCTGTATCACGATCACTGGGTGAGTCACACAGCACGAAAACAGGCCCTTCGGCCCAACTTGCCCATGCCAACCAAGATGCGCCATCTATAGAATGGGGATATGTAGGAAGGAACTGTTTACATCGAAGATAGTATCAGTATCAGTATATCTTTATTGTCATTTCCTGAGTACTCGCATACCAGGGGAAACAAAAAAACATTGCTCAACCAGTGTCCATTCAGTGTGCAGTACAAAAATAAATAGAAATAAAAATACATATATCATGAACAAATTTAAATTTAAACACTCTACTCTCTACTAAACATCAACAGGCGTTCCGATCGACAGTGGCTCTGCTGCAGTGTGTCCAGGTTGGTTGGTTTATTGCGCGATACTTTGGCAGGGGGCTAAGTCCGTTTAGCAGTCTTATAGCCTGCGGGAAGAAGCTGAGGAGCATCCTGCTGGTTTTGCAGCTAATGCTCCTGTACCTCTTCCCAGATGGGAGGATGGAGAATATGTGATGCGATGGGTGGTAGGGGTCTTTGATGATGGAGATGGCTCTGTTGAGACATCTCTTCCTGTATATGTCCAGCAGGAAAGGGAGTGGAGCACCAATAATCCTGCTGGCGGTCTTCACTATCCTGTCAAGTTGGTGCCGTTCGTATGCCTTGCAGCTCCCGAACCAGGAAGTGATGCCGTTGGTTCAGGAGCCAGGTCTCTCCGTTGCCGAACCAGCAGGTCGAGGAACAGCTTCTTTCTGGCGGCTGTCACTCTACTCAACAACGTACCTCGGTGACTGCCAATCCCCCCCCCCCCCCGGACACTTATTATTATTTATTCAAATCGTTTGCTATGTCGCTCTTCAAGGGAGATGCTAAATTACATTTCGTTGTCTCTGTATGTTGGTGACAGTGACAATTAAAACAATCTGCATCTGAATCTGAATCTGGTTAATGTGCTCTCGACTGTCCCCCTATAGACTCAAAATGTTGGAGTATCTTAGTGCCGGGCCCTGAATTATTCCAGCATTCTGTTTCTATCTATCGAATGGGAATGTTATGTTACAGTTCTACCAGATGTTGGTGAGGTGACATTTGGAACATCTGTAGCTCCGTCCCACACATATTGTCCGCTCCACTGCCAAATCTCCTCAAAGTGTGCCTACTTTGCCGAAGTTCCCCTCCTCTCACTGACGAGGGTTCTGCATTCCGCTAGTCTCCCTCTCCCCCTGACTCTCAGTCGGAAGAAGAAGGGTCTCGACCTGAAACGTCACCCATTCCTTCTCTCCACAGATGCTGCCTGTCCTGCTGAGTTACTCCAGCACTTTGTCTCTATCTCTCGGTGTAAACCAGCATCTGCAGTTCCTTCCGGCACATTTGAGGTATTGCGTCTGTTACAGGAAAGATGTAATTAAGTTGGAGAAAGTGCAGAGAAGATTTACGAGGATGTTGTCAGGACTCGAGGGCATGAGTTATAGGGAGAGGTTGAGCAGGCTGGGACTTCATTCCTTGGAGAGCAGTAGACTGAGGGGGTGATCAGAAAGAGGTGTATAAGATCATGAGGGGAATGCATAGTTTACCCAGGGAAGGGGAATCCAAAACAAGAGGACTTTTAAGGTGAGAAAGGTAAGATTTAATAGGAACCTGAGGGGCAACTTTTTCACAGAGGACGGCAGGTATATGGAATGAACAGCCAGAGGAGGGAGTTGGGGCAGGTACTATAACAGCATTTAAAAGCCAGTTGGACACATATATAGTTAGGAAATGTTTAGAGGGATATATACAGGCAATAGACATAGGTGCAGGAGTAGGCCATTCGGCCCTTCAAGCCAGCATCGCCATTCAATGTGATCATGGCTGAACATCCCCAATCAGTACCCCGTTCCTGCCTTCTCCCCACATCACTTGACTCCGCTATCTTTAAGAGCCCCATCTAGCTCTCTCTTGAAAGTATCCAGAGAACCTGCCTCCACCGCCCTCTGAGGCAGAGAATTCCACAGACTCACCACTCTCTGTGTGGAAAAAGAGTTTCCTCGCCTCCGTTCTAAATGGCTTACCCCTTATTCTTAAACTGCTGGCCCCTGGTTCTGGACTCCCCCAACAGCGGGAACATGTTTCCTGCCTCTAGCGTGTCCAAATCCTTAATAATCTTATATGTTTCAATAAGATGCCCGCTCATCCTTCTAAACTCCAGAGTGTACAAGCCCTGCTGCTCCATTCACACAGAGAGTGGTGAATCTGTGGAACTCTCTGCCACAGAGGGCAGTTGAGGCCACAGTTCATTGGCTATATTTAAGAGGGAGTTAGATGTGGCCCTTGTGGCTAAGGGGATCAGGGGGTATGGAGAGAAGGCAGGTACGGGATACTGAGTTGGATGATCAGCCATGATCATATTGAATGGCGAATGGTGCAGGCTCGAAGGGCCGAATGGCCTCTACTCCTGCACCTAATTTCTACCTATTTTCTATGTTTCTCTCAGCATATGACAGTCCCGCCGTCCCAAGAGATATGGCAGATGGGACTGGCTTAGATGGGGTACCTTGGTCAGCATGGATGAGCTGGGCCGAAGGGCCTGTTTCCGTGCAGTATGACAATTTGGCAATGACTCTCGTTGGCTCAAATGTTCTCATGACCACACCTCAGCTTCTCTTCAATGTTATTTTTGCCACATTTAAAGCCGTAATCAGTTTGACCGCCGGGACAATTGTGGCTCAGCAACCCGTGGTTGTAAAGATTACGTGGAGAGGTTCTTGATTAACTTCAAGATGCCACAAATTCTGCTTGAATGCGACTTCTATGTATAATTGATGACATAATAACGTTGGTAATTGTGTGCATGTGTCGGGTGTTGTAGCCATTTAGAATGTTTTCTTTTTCCAACAAGAATGAAGAGAAAAACCACTCTGCCCTCTCTCCTTCTGGCAGCCAAGCTGTCTACTCCACCAGCACTTGTCTGCGCTCCAGTTTGTACACATTTGTTCATCCACTGTGTAATATAGACAATAGGTGTAGGAGGAGGAGGCCATTCGGCCCTTCCAGCCAGCACCGCCATTCAATGTGATCATGGCTGATCATCCCCAACCAGTACCCCGTTCCTGCCTTCCCCCCATATCCCCTGACTCCGCTATTTTTAAGAGCCCTATCTAGCTCTCTCTTGAAAGTATCCAGAGAACCGGCCTCCACCGCCCTCTGAGGCAGAGAATTCCACAGACTCACAACCCTCTGTGAGAAAAAGTGTTTCCTCGTCTCCGTTCTAAATGGCTTACCCCTTATTCTTAAACTGTGTGGCCCCTGGTTCTGGACTCCCCCAACATCGGGAACATTTTCCCCAACATCGGGAACATGTTTCCTGCCTCTTGTGTGTCCAAACCCTTAATAATCTTATATGTTTCAAGAAGATTCCCTCTCATCTTTCTAAATTCCAGAGTGTACAAGCCCAGCCGCTCCATTCTCCATTCCAGAATGTACAAGCCCAGCCACTCCATACTTTACCCTTGGCATCTTGTTCATCTCTCCAATATCTGCAGCATGTGGGCAAGTGGCACTAGCATAGATGTGGCATCTTGGCCAGCATGCATGAGCAGGGCTGAAGGGCCTGTTTCCATGCTGTGTAACTATGACTCTATGGCTCAAAATATTCTCACAGGCACACACACCTCAGCTTTTATTCACCATTTCTTTTGCCAAACTTGCCAATTCAATTTCATACCTAATATTGAGTGCAAGATAATGCCCAGTAAAATCCATTGAAAGCAAGCCTGAGGGCCTCTAATGAGATAGATGGTACGTCCAGGACTGCTCCCTAGTTGGTGATAGCAGCTGGTAAGAAACTGTCCCTGAATCTGGAGGTGTGTGTCTTCATCTATAAGATCACCCCTCATCCTCCTGCGCTCCAAGGAATAAAGTCCTCGCCTGCACAACCTCTCCCTGTAGCTCAGGCCCTCGATTCCTGGCAATATCCTCGTGGATCTTCTCTGTGTCTTTTCCAGCTTGGCAGCACCCTTTGGCACCCTTCACTATACTTCTGGCTAAGTTCCCATTAGTTCAGAGTCCTCAAATATCCAGAAATTCAGCCTTGCTTTGCTGAAATTCCGGAGTGGAGTTGGTTGTATATTTGGGACAACATCGAGTGTCAGGTGCATCCAAATGAGGGAGATTTGTCCCCCCCCTGTATCCCGTTAATTGTCGCTAAGAATCCCGGCTGTTCATTTCAAGTATCTCTCATTTAATTAAGGTAACAAAAATTTCTGTTTTGTTTTAAACCAAGCCAAACTCTGGAAAGCATTTTGCTAATTGCTGCATTTTCCTCCCCGTGCACTGTCCCAGCTTTGGTATTCAATAAGATGTCTCGCCAACTATCCGAACATGGACTAAGATGGCAATAATGGAGTCCGTGTGGCTTCCATCGACTCCATCTACACCTCACGCTGCTTTGGCAAAGCCAGCAGCATCATCTAGGACCAGTCTCACCTCCCGGCCACTCCCTCTTCTCCCCTCTCCCATCGGACAAGAGGTACAGAAGTGTGAAAACAAACGCACACACCTCCAGATTCAGGGACAGTTTCTTCCCGGCTATTATCAGGCAACTGAACCATCCTCCCACAACCAGAGAGCGGTCCTGAACTACTATCTACCTCATTGGTGACCCTCGGACTATCCTTGATTGGACTTTGCTGGCTTTACCTTGCACTAAACGTTATTCCCCTATCATGTATCTGCAGACTGTGAATGGCTCGATTGTGATCATGTATTGTCTTTCCGCTGGTAGACAAAAATGTTGGCGGAACTCAGCGGGTGAGGCAGCATCTATGGAGCGAAGGAATAGGTGATGTTTCTGTTGAAACCCTTGTCTTTCCGCTGACTGGTCAGCACGCAACAAAAGCTTTTCAGTGTAGCTCGGAGCTCGTGACAACAAACTAAACTGAACAAAACATCCAAGATTGATCACTCGACGAAAAAGACGTAGTTCGGTCATGGGCAGATTCACGGGTAATTTTCGGGCCCCATTTCCGTAACCGGCTTCCGTCTCTGCACCAAAGATCCCGTAGCGGAGCAAAGATAGGACTGTGGTAGACGGAGGCCAGTTACGGAAACATCCTCGTAAAAATAAAAGTTCTTTTGTAAAAATCTTCTCCTCATTTTCAGAATTATAATTTATTAACACAAACTGTTCCCCCGCAACGTTGATTACACTGCGGGTCGGGTCGGGTCGGGTCGGGTCGGGTCGGGTCGGGTCGGGTCCCGGTTACTGAAATGGATGAAAAAAAGGCCCATGTTCCGCTCGGTTGCGTACTACACGTCAGCCCGTTGCATTTAGCAGGAGTGGTCTATCTTGCTCCGTCCGCTATAGGATATTTTGACCTAAACTAGAAGCTTTCCACAGAAACCGTCAGCTGCAGGGAGCTGATGCCAATTAGACCAGAGAGATAAATTGCAGCAAAGCCCAGCTCCAGGATGATGAACAGTTTGCGGTTTGCCAGGAATATATTTATCATTACTCATGAACTCACTAAATAAACAACATTACTCAAATATCAACTACTGATCACACCACTTGAACCATAAAGACTTTAGTGGATTGAGAATGCTCGTTCGAGTCTTTAGCTGAATGAAGTTTGATCTATCTTCGATAACAACAACAATGTGCTGGAGGAACTCAGTGGGTCAGGCGGCATCTATGGAGGGAATGGACAGACGACGTCATGGGTTGGGACACTCCATCAGTCTAAAGAAGGGTCTCGACCTGAAACCTCTTCTGTGCCTTTCCCTCCACAGATGTGGCATGACCCGCTGAGTTTTTTCAGCAATTCAATTATATTTTATGTAGACTAAAAGGCTGGAGAAACTCAGCGGGTGAGGCAGCATCTATGGAGCGAAGGAATGGGTCGCGTTTCGGGTCGAGACCCTTCTTCAGACTGATGTGGTGGAAAGAAGCTTCCCGCCCCTCCACCTCCACATCAGCCTGACCCGCAACGTCACCTATTCCTTCTCTCCATAGATGCTGCCTCACCCGCTGAGTTTCTCCAGCATTTTTTGTTTACCTTCGATTTTTTTCCAGCATCTGCAGTTCTTTCTTAAACACTGATATTTTATTGTCACTTGTACCTAGCTACAGTGAAATGGTTTGTTTTGCATACAAGCCGGTAAAATCACCTCACAATAGACAATAGACAATAGGTGCAGGAGTGGGCCATTCGGCCCTTCCAGCCAGCACCTAAGGATTTGAGTATAGGAGCAGGGAGGTTCTACTGCAGTAGTACAGGGTCTTGGTGAGACCACACCTGGAGTATTGCGTACAGTTTTGGTCTCCAAATCTGAGGAAGGACATTCTTGCCATAGAGGGAGTGCAGAGACGGTTCACCAGACTGATTCCTGGGATGTCAGGACTGTCTTATGAAGAAAGACTGGATAGACTTGGTTTATACTCTCTCTAGAATTTAGGAGATTGAGAGGGGATCTTATAGAAACTTACAAAATTCTTAAGGGGTTGGACAGGCTAGATGCAGGAAGATTGTTCCCGATGTTGGGGAAGTCCAGGACAAGGGGTCACAGCTTAAGGATAAGGGGGAAATCCTTTAAAACCGAGATGAGAAGAACTTTTTTCACACAGAGAGTGGTGAATCTCTGGAACTCTCTGCCGCAGAGGGTAGTCGAGGCCACAGTTCATTGGCTATATTTAAGAGGGAGTTAGACGTGGCCCTTGTGGCTAAGGGGATCAGAGGGTATGGAGAGAAGGCAGGTACGGGATACTGAGTTTGGATGATCAGCCATGATCATATTGAATGGGGGTGCAGGCTCGAAGGGCCGAATGGCCTACTCCTGCACCTAATTTCTATGTTTCTATGTTTCTACCTAGGCAGTACACAAGAGTCACCACGTTTCTGGCGCAGATAATGTTAGCCGAATTGTCCCATCTTCTGCTCTCAGCGGTGAACCAGGCCCGTCAACGCACCTTTAGCAGGCACCCCCCACCCAGCCGGGACCCCCCTTTATCCTCTGCGGCCCTTCGGGACATATGACCACCATACAATACACTCTTGTCTCAAAATTACCTCATTGACTCAAATTAGTTTCAGCGGGACAGGCAGCATCTCTGGGGAGAAGGAATGGGTGACGTTTCGGGTCGAGACCCTTCTTCAGACTGATCAGACCATGCCAGATGTTGATTACTTTGGTCAAGAAGGAACTGTGCAGATGCTGGAAAATCGAAGGTAGACAAAATTGCTGGAGAAACTCAGCGGGTGCAGCAGCATCTATGGAGGGAAGGAAATAGGCAACGTTTCGGGCCGAAACCCTTGGGTTTCGGCCCGAAACCTTGCCTATTTCCTTAAGGGTTTCGGCCCGTAACGTTGACAATGACAATTAAAATTGAATCTGAATCTGAATCCTTAAGGGTTTCGGCCCGAAACGTTGCCTATTTCCTTCGATTAGTTTCAAATGAAACTTTTCACCAAAGTTACCAAACGCTGTGAACTCTTTAATGTCAGTAGATTTCCATTTGAATGTAGTTTAGATTTGTTTAGTTTAGAGATACAGCGCGGAAACAGGCCCTTCGGCCCACCGAGTCCGCACCGACCAGCGATCCCCGCACACTAACACTATCCTACACAGACTAGGGACAATTTTGCATTTATACCAAAGCCAATTCACCTACAAGCTTGCACGTCTTTGGAGTGCGGGAGGAAACCGAAGATCTTGGAGTAAACCCATGCAGGTCACGGGGAGTAAGGTACAAACTCCGTACAGACAGCACCCGTAGTCGGGATGGAACCCGGGTCTCTGGCGCTGTGAGGCAGCAACTCTACCGCTGAGCCATCTTCTCCTTTGATGTTTTTTTCCCCTTTCCTTCACTTGTTATCGATTTTTTCAGCTGTCCCAGAGGGTGCTTTGGGCAAATGTCCGACTTGCTGCTTGACAACAGCTCTCGTTATCTCTAAGCAGAGGTGACAGACTTCTCTCCTGAGCTGTTGACCAAAGAGATACATTTATCACAAGCTACTACAGACATTTTTCAGGGTGGGTATGCGTTACTTATCCATGGAGTGACACATGACCCCTGAAGGGGATCTCTCCCAGCTAATTCACGTTGAATTGGGAGTTTATCAAATGCTTGAACTCAAAGAGCAATAATTCCACAGGGAATAAAGCCACTGTTATGTTGGCTGCATTTCACCCCAAACCCTGCACTGTCACTGCTAATCACCATCACCCTGAATGAATGAATGAATGAATGAATGAATGAAGGAATGGATGAATGAATGAATGATTGAATGTATGAATGCATGTATGAATGCATGTATGAATGAATGAATTATTGAATGCATGAATGAATGAATGCATGATTGAATGCATGAATGAATGATTGAATGCATGTATGAATGAATGATTGAATGCATGAATGAAACATTTATTGTCATTTAGATATACACCTAGACACAGTGCACCTTGAACGGAATTTTGTTGCATTTGACTCTCCAAAATCAGGTAATAGTAAAAAGTGCTAGGTGCGTCCATAAAAATGCCTCATGTGCATGGTTCTGTAAAATAAATATATATAAAAAGTTTTTAAAAAGTGTCGATATTTAAAAAGTTCTAGCCTCGGTTTTGTTGATTGTTCAGTAATCTTATGGCCCGGGGGATGAAGCTGTTGCAGAACCTGGTTGTCCCGCTCTTCAGACACATAGACAATAGACAATAGGTGCAGGAGTAGAGGCCATTCGGCCCTTCGAGCCAGCGCCGCCATTCAATGTAATCACGGCTGATCATCCACAATCAGTACCCCGTACCTGCCTTCTCCCCATATCCCCTGACTCCTCTCTCTTTAAGAGCCCTATCTATCTCTCTCTTGAAAGCATCCAGAGAACCGGCCTCCACCGCCCTCTGAGGCAGAGACCAACTGGTCCAACTGCAAGAATACTGTGTCCACGAGGAGGTCCATGGTTGGACATTCTGCCGCTGAAACCCCCAAGGCACAAGTTAGCTCCATGATGGGCTTCACTACACTTCCTAGAATGACGTCCATGATAGATCACTATCAACCCTGATGGGCTACTATAACTGTGATGGACCACTGTGGAGCACAATAGATTAGATCCATGATGGGCTACTAAGACCAAGACTAATTACTATGGACCGTGATGGAGACCATGTGTTTAGACAGAAATATCTGATTGTGGGCTCAACTAGGGAGATCTCGAAAGAACTGCCAACAACCAAGTGAGATGGAGGACATATGTCAATGGCCTAGAGGAGCAAAGGGCTTAGGAAGAAGGAGATGATGGACAACTAAGACCATGACAGATTACCATGGACCATGGTGGACTACTCTGAACCATTATTAGGTCCATCATGGACTACTCTCCCCTTCCAAGCATGAGTACAGTTACAACACTCAAGATGTTCAACATCTTCTCCACTTAGACAGTACCTCTAGTTGGTGGATGATAGAAACATAGAAATTAGGTGCAGGAGTAGGCCATTTGGCCCTTCGAGCCTGCACCGCCATTCAATATGATCATGGCTGATCATCCAACTCAGTATCCCGTACCTGCCTTCTCTCCATACCCTCTGATCCCCTTTGGCCACAAGGGCCACATCTAACTCCCTCTTAAATATAGCCAATGAACTGGCCTCAACTACCCTCTGTGGCAGAGAGTTCCAGAGATTCACCACTCTCTGTGTGAAAAAAGTTCTCCTCATCTCGGTTTTAAAGGATTTCCCCCTTATCCTTAAGAGTCAAGTCTTTAGTTGCCGTAAGTACCAGCAACGGAATAATTCTTACTTCCTGCAGCTTAGCAGGCCTATGAACACAATAACGTGTAGATATTGTATAATAATCCATAATCCAATCACTAAATCACTAAATAACTGTAACGCCAGGTTGAAGCTCCCAGTTGCTGAGGTTAGTGTTGTCCAGTGTCCAGCCTGGTATATGTACTGTCAAGTATTCCAATCCATTCCATTTGTACTAACTGCACTCGTCCAATTCCGGCCTTTCAACAAATGTAATGACACCACATTATTGAAGCATTCCATCTCTCCCTACAATTATTGGTCTCTTTAGGAATTAGCAACTCCAGCCAACAAAAATTAAAGAGATTCCGTACGTGTTATTTTTATTACATTAATCATCATCGTGTGGTTTGAAATTTTGCAGGGCAGCACATGTTTAGTTTCAGTGACGGCTGATCCTAGTGGATATTTGGCCAGTTTCCCGATGTTGTCCATACTGAATTATTCCACATGCCCACGTGATGTATGGTTGGAGGCAACTTCTTGGGTGTGTTAGAATTCATTGGTTCGTGAAGCCCTTATTTTCAGAATATTTCCCAATCTATATCATTTCCAGATCAAAAGACTGAATGCAGGGCGACACGGTGGCGCAGCGGTAGAATTGCTGCCTCACAGCGCCAGAGACCCGGGTTCGATCCTGACTACGGGTGCTGTCTGTACGGAGTTTGTACGTTCTCCCCGTGACCTGCGTGGGTTTTCCCCTGAGATCTTCGGAAACCTGGACGTCTTTGGAGCGTGGGAGGAAACCGAAGATCTCGGAGAAAACCCACGCAGGTCACGGGGAGAACGTACAAACTCCGTACAGACAGCACCCGTAGTCAGGATGGAACCCGGGTCTCTGGCGCTGTGAGGCAGCAACTCGCTGGAATTTAGAAGATTGAGGGGGGGATCTTATAGAAACTTACAAAATTCTTAAGGGGTTGGACAGGCTAGATGCAGGAAGATTGTTCCCGATGTTGGGGAAGTCCAGAACTAGGGGTCACACAGTTTAAGGATAAAGGGGGAAATCTTTTAGGAACCGAGATGAGAAAAACATTTTTTCACACACACATGAATCTGTGGAATTCTCTGCCACAGAAGGTAGTTGAGGCCACACAGTTCATTGGCTATATTTAAGAGGGAGTTAGATGTGGCCCTTGTGGCTAAGGGGATCAGGGGGTATGGAGAGAAGGCAGGTACGGGATACTGAGTTGGATGATCAGCCATGATCATATTGAATGGCGGTGCAGGCTTGAAGGGCAGAATGGCCTCTACTCCTGCCCCTATGTTCTATGTTTCTATGTTTCTAACTCTACCGCTGTGCCACCGTGCCTACTCTATCCACTCCGCTCTTGTGCTGTGACCACAGTGATCAAACATCGGGAGCTGATCTGGAAGGAGATGGAGAGAGAGCCACAACAGCACCGGCTGCCCTCCATCAGAGACCAAACGACGTGAATATCCCTGTCAGGCCATTTCATGCCTCAGTTTAAAAGCCGTGACTGAGTCCAGGCAGATGCTTAAACGCAGAGGAGGAGGAGGACTGAGGAGGAGACTCCCATGAAATTCCAGTGTCTGTCAGTACATTTTGTTTCATGATTAATCAGCGTTAGTTGTCCATGCAGGAGAGGCAACCCAAATATAGACACAGTTCTTCCACTTCCCAACGCATTCAGCGATACGGTCGATGGAACTTCATTACCACGTGTAATGGACGTACAGCCACATTCTGTTTTAACAGCTCACTAAACTATCAATTTATAAAATCGTGTGAAATTAAATTAAATTAAATTTATTCTATACGAAGTATATGAAAACTACGATAGTCATAGGTTGTGTCGGCAGTCAGAACCTATTCCCCAAGGTAGAAATGTCAAGGATGAGAGGGCCTAACTTTAAGATCAGTTGACAGGAGATATGGAGTGGAAGAGGGTGCTGGGTGTCTTGAGGGAGGCACAACAGTCGCGTTTAAGAGGCTTATAATATACAGTATATATGTGTGTGTGTGTGTGTGTGTATCTGATAGAATGTGTATCTTAGAGAGGTCTCTGAGAGAGATTCGATGAGAAAGAGATTGAGAGATAGAGGGAGAGAGCGAGTGTGTGTGTGCAGGAAAGAACTGCAGATAGAAACATAGAAACATAGAAATTAGGTGCAGGAGTAGAGGCCATTCGGCCCTTCGAGCCTGCACCATTCGCCATTCAATATGATCATGGCTGAGCATCCAACTCAGTATCCCGTACCTGCCTTCTCTCCATACCCCCTGATCCCTTTAGCCACAAGGGCCACATCTAACTCCCTCTTAAATATAGCCAATGAACTGTGGCCTCAACTACCTCCTGTGGCAGAAGCATGTTTAAATCAATGGTTGCCACGAAGTGCTGGAGTAACTCAGCGGGTCAGGCAGCATCTCTGGAGAGAAGGAATGGGTGATGTTTCGATGTCTGAAGAAGGGTCTGTACCCTAAATGTCAACCATTCCGTCTCAATTGTCCCTAGTGGGTGTAGGATGGTGTTGATGTGCAGGGATCGCTGGTCGGCACGGACCCGCTGGGCCGAAGGGCCTGTTTCCGCGCTGTATCTCTAAAACTAAAAAAAAACTAAAAACCACGTGGGTTTTCTCCGAGATCTTCGCTGCTCTCCCACACTCCAAAGACGTGCAGGTTTTTTAGGTAAATTGGCTTGGTATAAATGTAAAATTGTCCCTGGTTAGTAGGGACAAGGTGGGCCGAAGGGCCTGTTTCTGCGCTGTATCTCTAAACTCTAGCCTCAGAATTAAAGGACGTTCTTTTAGGAAGGAGATGAGGAGGGTGGTGAATCTGTGGAATTCATTGCCACAGACGGCTGTGGAGGCCAAGTCAGTGGATATTTTTAAGGCAGAGATGGATAGATTCTTGATTAGTGCGGGTGTCAGGGGTTATGGGGAGAAGGCAGGAGAATGGGGTTGGGAGGGAGACATAGATCAACCACGATTGAATGGCGGAATAGACTTGATGGGCCAAATGGCCTAATTCTACTACTATCCCTTATAACTAAACTCCAACCTTACAGGAGGACACTTGCAATTGTAGAGGGAATGCTGGAGTCTTGCAAACATTCCCTGAGATGTTTAGTGGGGTTTTGAAAAGCCATGAAGTCTGATCTGTGATGGGAATTAGTGGTATCTCTGACCACCCAGGATTTTCACAAAGGAACGTTTATTTTTTAATTACAAAGGACCTAAAACGTTAAAGAACGGCTTGGTTGTAATTAGAACAATGACAGGGCTTGAGACCTCTCTAGGCTCAGCCGTGTGCTCAGTTGCTGTGAATCCTTGGCTCCAGTAATCTTGAAATCGAGGGTGAAAATTAAATGTACAAAACCATGAGAGGAATAGATCGGCTCGATGAAATATGTGTGGGAAGGAACTGCAGATGCTGGTTTACACCGAAGATAGATACAAGATGCTGGAGTAACGAAGAAAGCAAATGGTATGTTAGCATTCATAGCAAAAGGATTTGAGTCTAGGAGCAGGGAGGTTCTACTGCAGTTGTGCAGGGTCTTGGTGAGACCACACCTGGAGTATTGCGTACAGTTTTGGTCTCCAAATCTGAGGAAGGACATTATTGCCATAGACGGAGTGCAGAGACGGTTCACCAGACTGATTCCTGGGATGTCAGGACTGTCTTATGAAGAAAGACTGGATAGACTTGGTTTATACTCTCTAGAATTTAGGAGATTGAGAGGGGATCTTATAGAAACTTACAAAATTCTTAAGGGGTTGGACAGGCTAGATGCAGGAAGATTGTTCCCGATGTTGGGGAAGTCCAGGACAAGGGGTCACAGCTTAAGAATAAGGGGTAAATCCTTTAAAACCGAGATGAGAAGAACTTTTTTCACACAGAGAGTGGTGAATCTCTGGAACTCTCTGCCACAGAGGGTAGTTGAGGCCAGTTCATTGGCTATATTTAAGAGGGAGTTAGATGTGGCCCTTGTGGCTAAGGGGATCAGAGGGTATGGAGAGAAGGCAGGTACGGGATACTGAGTTGGATGATCAGCCATGATCACATTGAATGGCGGTGCAGGCTCGAAGGGCCGAATGGCCTACTCCTGCACCTAATTTCTATGTTTCTATGTTTCTATGTAACTCAGCGGGACAGGCAGCATCCCCGGAGAGAAGGAATGGGTAGAGAGATGATTGGATAGAGTCTCTTGTACAGAGTCTCTTGCCCAGAGTAGGGGAATCGAGAACCAGAGGGAGTAGGTTTAAGATGAGGGGAGGAAGATTTAATAGGAACCCGAGGGGTAACTTTTTCACACAAAGGGTGGTGGCTATCTGGAATGAGTAGTCGGAAAAAAATATTTGAACTGGCACATGGATAGGATAGATTTAGAGGGATATGTGCCAAGTGTAGGCATGTGGGACTAGTGTAGATGGGGCATGTTGGTCGGAGTGGGTAAATTGGGCCGAAGGGCCTGTTTCCACGCTGTATCATGGGGCTAATGCAAATTGCTCAGCTGGGAACCAGCATGGACTTGATGGACTGAATGGCCTCCTTCTATGTCACAACAAGTTAAAGAGTGCTCTGGTTTTTCCCCTGAGAAGCTATCGTGTCTTCTGTTTTGCAAATTACCACAATTAATAGAGAATTGCTTGGTTTTTTGCAATCTTGCCCATCCTGTCCAGAACTCAGACATAATTTTCGAAGTGTATCCAATAATTTAGCCTGAGCCTGATCAATGGAGCAAATCCATTATATTTATTACGGAGCCTTTCATTTCAAAAAATTGATTTTCTCCAATGTTTTTTTTAACCTCTTATCCTCACCAGGACCAAGCAGCAGAACAGCCAGGTTCTACAACAGCTTCTTCCCCAGAGACATCAGACTCTTGAATTCCATGTAACGTGTTGCTACTATTATCTATATTATCTTTTCATCTATTTTATCTTTTTATCCATTTTATTTTATGTTGCACGGTGAGCCAGATGCAACGAATTTTCGTTCAGACTTGCATTTGTCGGTCTTATAGGGGGGATCTTATAGAAACGTACAAAATTCTTAAGGGGTTGGACAGGCTAGATGCAGGAAGATTGTTCCCGATGTTGGGGAAGTCCAGAACTAGGGGTCACACAGTTTAAGGATAAGGGGGAAACCCTTTAGGACCGAGATGAGAAAAACATTTTTCACACAGAGAATGGTGAATCTCTGGAACTCTCTGCCACAGAAGGTAGTTGAGGCCACACAGTTCATTGGCTATATTTAAGAGGGAGTTAGATGTGGCCCTTGTGGCTAAAGGGATCAGGGGGTATGGAGAGAAGGCAGGTACAGGATACTGAGTTGGATGATCAGCCATGATCATATTGAATGGCGAATGGTGCAGGCTCGAAGGGCCGAATGGCCTCTACTCCTGCACCTATTGTCTATGTTTTATGCATTTTTGAATGACAAAACGTCCTTGATCGATTGATTGACTGGACTTTGTCTTGCACTAAACGATATTCACCTTGATCCTGTATCTTTACACTGTGGACGGTCTGATTGTAATCATGTTTTGTCATTCTGCTGAAGATAGGCACAAACTGCTGGAGTAACTCAGTGGGACAGGCAGCATCTCTGGGGAGAAGGAATGGGTGATGTTTCAGGTCAAGACCCTTCTACATTCCGTTGACTGGTTAGCACGCAACAAAAGCTTTTCATCGTACAATAAACTAAACCGAACCACTTTATTCCAGCAGTCATCCACATTTCAGCACATAATGGACGTAAGAATGAAACAGGATTGGTAATAGTCTTGTGTTGTGTTGCTTAGCAACAACACAATTGAACTGATATCCAGTGCCAGAACGTAATTCAGCAAGCCGTGTAGTTTAGATACAAAATGCTGGAGTAACTCAGCGGGACAGGCAGCGTCTCTGGAGAGAAGGAATGGGTGACGTTTCGGGTCGAGACCCTTCTTCAGACTAGCCGTTTAGTTTAGTTTAGTTTAGTTATACAGCGCGGAAACAGGCCCTTCGGCCCACCGAGTCCGTGCCGACCAGCGATCCCCGCACACTATCCTACACACACTGGGGGCAATTTACAATTTTACCAAAGCCAATTAACCTACAAACCTGCACGTCTTTGGAGAGTGGGAGGAAACCGGAGCGCCCGGAGAAAAACCCACGCAGGTCACGGGGAGAACGTGCAAACTCCGTACAGACAGCGCCCGTAGTCGGGATCGAACCCGGGTCTCTGGCGCTGTGAGGCAGCAACTCTACCGCTGCTCCACCGTGCCGCCCCATTTAAATGCCTCCAAAGCTGTCAGCTCTCTATTCTACCATCTTTTGACGGCAATTCCCACAAAGAAATGCAGCCCAACCATACATGTGTGTGTACAGCCACGGAATAAGACTTCAGAGTGCTCGGAATGTGCTAAGCATGCTCCGGTTAATGATGGGGGAACATATTTTGACTCACTATGCCTTGCACGGATTTATAGCCACATGCAAAAGTAATTAAGAACCCACTTTGGACAGGAATGCATCTCTCTCTCTCGCGCCAGCTCTCTCTCTGTCGCTGTATGTAGCAGGCGCAGAGAGGCAGGTCTCTGAGCACTGCTGATCCACGTGGATAGTCCACTGGAGCTGTGCATTGGCACCCAGCGACTCGCTTAAAGCCAACAGGGCTCTCTCTACCTCTCCCCACACACATTCCCCAGCTGGCTGCAAAACTGCGGACAAGAATTCATCGCAACATTTGCCGAGGATATTAGCTCTGCAGTGAATCTAACACAAGTGGCTGAATATCCAACCGTAAGGCTGCCATTTCCCACAGTTTGAACTCACTTTGCCCAAGTTCACGATAGAACATAGAAACATTGAAAAATAGGTGCAGGAGTAGGCCATTCGGCCCAACCCCGCCATTCAATATGATCATGGCTGATCGTCTAAAATCCTCCTTTCTCCCCATATCCCTTGATTCCGTTAGCCCCAAGAGCTAAATCTAACTCTCTCTTGAAAACATCCAGTGAATTGGCCTCCACTGCCTTCTGTGGCAGAGAATTCCACAGATTCACAACTCTCTGGGTGAAAAAATGTTCCCTCATCTCAGTCCTAAATGGCCTTACCCCTTATTCTTAAACTGTGTGACCCCTGGTTCTGGACTCCCCCAATATCAGGGAACATTTTCCCTGCATCGAGTCTGTCCAATCCCTTAAGAATTTTGTATGCTCCTATGAGATTCTCCCTCTCATCCTTCTAAATCACACAGAGAGTGGTGAATCTGTGGAATTCTCTGCCACAGAAGGTAGTTGAGGCCAGTTCATTGGCTATATTTAAGAGGGAGTTAGATGTGGCCCTTGTGGCTAAAGGGATCAGGGGGTATGGAGAGAAGGCAGGTACGGGATACTGAGTTGGATGATCAGCCATGATCATATTGAATGGCGAATGGTGCAGGCTCGAAGGGCCGAATGGCCTCTACTCCTGCACCTATTGTCTATGTTTCTATGTTTCTATGTAAATTCTGGTGAATACAAGCCCAGTCGACCCATTCTTTCAAAGCAAGAGTATCCCCTCCCGAAACGCCACCTATCCCTTTGCTCCATAGATGCTGCCTCACCCGCTGAGTTTCTCCAGCATTTTTGTCCCCCTTCGATTTTTCTGCAGCATCTGCAGTTCTTTCTTAAACTTTGTGTGTTTTAACGTAGGTTGGGGATTAATTTTCATTGAGCGAGCAGTGTTGCTGTGATTAGCGACATATTGGCTGATGCACTCCAGCAACTTTGCCAGTGGCTGCCCTTGTTGGCAAGTCCAGGGAAGTTTGCTCAGTCAGCACATCATCTCCCTGCAGGTTCTCCTCAATGTGCTGGGTCATTCCCGCCAGCGAACCACTCCGTCAAGGAGACCCGGGTTCCATAGAAGCATAGAAACATAGAAAATAGGTGCAGGAGGAGGCCACTCGGCCCTTCGAGCCAGCACCGCCATTCATTGCGATCATCCCCAATCAATAACCCGTGCCTGCCTTCTCCCCATATTCCACTAGCCCCTAGAGCTCTAGCTAATGCCCCTGTCCCACTTAGGAAACCTGAACGGAAACCTCTGGAGACTTTGCGCCCCACCCAAGGTTTCCGTGCGGTTTCCGGAGGTTGCAGGTGGTTGCCGGAGGTTGCAGGTAGTGGAAGCAGGTAGGGGGACTGACAAAAACCTCCGGGAACCGCACGGAAACCTTGGGTGGGGCGCAAAGTCTCCAGAGGTTTCCGTTCAGGTTTCCTAAGTGGGACAGGGGCATTAACTCTCTCTTAAATCCATCCAGTGACTTGGCCTCCACTGCCCTCTGTGGCAGGGAATTCCATATATTCACAACTCTCTGGGTGAAAAAGTTTTTTCTCACCTCAGTCTTAAATGACCTCCCCTTTATTCTAAGACTGTGTGGCCCCTAGTTCTGGACTCGCCCAACATTGGGAACATTTTTCCTACATGTAGCTTGTCCAGTCCTTTTATAATTTTATATGGTTCTATAAGATCCCCCCTGATCCTTCTAAACTCCAGTGAATACAAGCCTGTGAATTCCATCCCGACTATGGGCGCTGTCTGTATGGAGTTTGCACGTTCTCCCCGTGACCCACGCGGGTTTTCTACGGGTGCTCTGGTTTCCTCCCACATTCCAAAGACGTGCAGGTTTGTAGGCTAATTGGCTTTGGTAAATTGTTCCCTAGTGGGTGTAGGATAGTGTTAGTGTGCAGGGATCGCTAGGTGGGCCGAAGGGCCTGTTTCCGCACTGTATCTCTAAACTGAAAACTAAACTAAAGAAGTAACTGGAGAGAGGGAACGTGTGCGATTGGCTGGGCCAGTGAACAAGGGTCTGGCCAAATATACTCTAAGATCTTTTGGTCCTGGCAGCAATACTGCTCTTACTGATTAGCATCAAACTTTGTTAAAGCAGCCATTGTTTAATTTCTAAAGCTATCATACACTGTATAATTCCTCAATCACACCCCACACATGCAGGTGTGGAAAGGCAACATGCAGGCAAGATTAATGTTACTTAACACCATGTTTGCCTGTGAGTGGGTGACAGGTATTAATGCCGTGTCCCGACATTTTATATCCCTGTATCTAGAATCTCCAGTCAACAACGTGTGATAACATGGACACAAAGTGCTGGAGTAACTCAGCGGGACAGACAGGCAGCATCGCTGGAGAGAAGGAATGGGTGACGTTTCGGGTCGAGACCCTTCTTCAGACTTCTGCGTACTATAACTCTGGTGCCCCGAGCGAGCCCTCTGCCGCTGTCTCCTCCTCGTCCTTGGGAGAATTGTCCTTTCAGCTTGAAACAAACAGGCAGAACGGTTTTCCCTGGGTGGAAATGTCAATAAGTTAAAAGTGAGATTGGCTATATTTAAGAGGGAGTTAGATGTGGCCCTTGTGGCTACAGGGATCAGGGGGTATGGAGAGAAGGCAGGGCTGGGATACTGAGTTGGATGATCAGCCATGATCATATCGAAGGGCTGAATGGCCTCTACTCCTGCACCTATTTACTATGTTTCTATGTTTAAAGGGGATGTGCAATGGGGCAAGTGTTTTACAGAGAGAGAGGGTGGTGGGTGTCTGGAACGTGCTGCCTGGGGTGGTGGTGGAGGCAGATATGATAGTGGTGTTGAAGAGGCTTTGAGATCGGCACTTGGATATGCAGGGAATGGAGGGATACGGATCAGTTTGGAGACACAGTGGAGAATCAGGCCCTTTGGCCCATCAAGTCCACGTTGACCATTGATCACCTGTACACTTTCGCGTACTACACACCTGGGCCAATTGATGGAAGCCGATTAACTTACAAACCTGCACGTCTTTGGAGTGTGGGAGGAAACCAGAGCACCCGGAGAAAACCCACGGGGAGAACGTGCAAACTCTGCACAGACAGCACAGTGGGTGGAGAGGTTGGCGTTGACCGACGGATGAGGACGGGTGATGTGGGAGTGAGGAATAAGGAGGACCCGGCGTGTTGGTGCCCTTTATGTAGCAACTAATTGCATACCTTGTGTACCTTGCAAGCGAAGGGATTCTACTGTGGCTTGTCACATTGACACTAAAGCATTCCATTCATTCATTCGCCCGAGGCCAGGATGGGACCCGGGTCTTTGGTGCTGTGAGGCAGCAGCTCTACCCGCTGCACCACCGAGAGAGGAGAATAAGTAATCAGGTTCGGCACAGACATTGCTAGATTGTGAAGGCGCGATCCCTTTCCAACTGTTGATGGTGATTTACGTTGAACTCCCGCAGCATGGCACCAGGCATGCTGGCCAACATTGGATTTCTTTCATCATGTACTCCACACCTACCTGTCATGTGCGAGGCTGTTTAACAGCTTGGCTGAATATTGATGAAACGCTGCCAACAGATTACAAGGGAGCAGGAGCGTTGAGACTTGATCGGGTGGCCTGCTCTTCAGGAATGTTTCCGCAGCCCAGGCTCCCAGTCACTAGGAGATAATATCCAGTGGAGTGAACACAATTATACACTTATTCCTATTCTGACAGCTCTTCATTCTCCCTTCTACTCATAGATTCATAGAGTAACCCAGCATGGAAACAGGCCCTTCGGCCCAACTTGCCCACGCCGAACAACATGCCCCATCTACACTAGTCCCACCTGCCTGCGTTTGGCCCATATCCCCATAAACTAGTCCTATCCAGGTACCTGTCTAAATGTTTCTTAAACGTTGCGATAGTCCCAGCCTCAACTACCTCCCCCAGGCAGCTTGTTCCATACACCCACCACCCTTTGTGTGAAAATGTTGCTCCTCATTAAATCTCTATTAAATCTTTTAAAGATTTAAAATTCCTATTAAATCTTTTCCCATCATTGTTATGACACAGATCAGGGGAAAGCACCTTAGCGCAGCAGGTAGAGCTGCTGCCTCACAGCGCCAGAGACCCGGGTTCGATCCCGACTACGGGTGCTGTCTCTGTGGAGTTTGCACCTTCTCCCCGTGACCTGCGCGGGTTTTTCCCGGGTGTGCTCCGGTTTCTTCACAGGCAGCATCTGTGGAGAACACGGATAGGTGACGTTTCACAGAGAGCTGTAAAAACTCAGCGGGTCAGGCAGCATCTGTGGAGAACATGGATAGGTGACGTTTCACAGAGTGCTGGAGTAACTCAGCGGGTCAGGCAGCATCTGTGGAGAACATGGATAGGTGACCCTTTCACAGAGTGCTGGAGTAACTCAGCGGGTCAGGCAGCATCTGTGGAGAACATGGATAGGTGACGTTTCACAGAGTGCCTGGAGTAACTCAGCGGGTCAGGCAGCATCTGTGGAGAACATGGATAGGTGACGTTTTCACAGAGTGCTGGAGTAACTCAGCGGGTCAGGCAGCATCTATGGAGCTAAGGAAATAGGCAACGTTTCGGGCCGAAACCCATAAGGGTTTCGGCCCGAAACGTTGCCTATTTCCAGAAGGATTTTGGCCTGAAAAGTTGCCTATTTCCTTAGCTCCATAGATGCTGCTGCACCATAACTCAGCGGGTCAGGCAGCATCTGTGAAGAACATGGATAGGTGACGTTTCACAGAGTGCTGGAGTAACTCAGCGGGTCAGGCAGCATCTGTGGAGAACATGGATAGGTGACGTTTTGTGTTGGGACTGCCTCTCCTTGTTTGATATAAAAACCTCTCAATAATAATTGAAACGGGTGTCAGAGGTTATGGGGAGAAGGCAGGAGAATGGGGTTAGGAGGGTATAGATAGACCAACCATGGCGGAGTAGACCTGATGGGCCGAATGGCCTAATTCTGCTCCTATCCCTTACGAAAAACAACTGCTGATGAACTTGGAATCCCTTCTGAAAGCTCCAAGTTGAAGAATTTCAAATAAAATGATGCAGAAACAGCAGAAACTCCAAGGGGTTCCATTGCCATACAATATTATTTTGTATTTGAAAAATAAAAAGAAATGATATCTTAATCACATCAACATCCAAAGAACACATGGTGAAGTTACAGTACAGGACCTCTATGTACATTGAGGAATGGGCTTCTCTGATTTAATTATGCATACACTTTACATGAAGAAAGTTAATATTACATACACAACTTATATAACTATCACTTATGGCACTTTCCAGAGAAAGTTTCAGGTGTTTGCGGAGTTGACTCTGGGCAATGGATGTCCTCTGCCTCCAACTATCTTGGTGAAGACACAGTACATTCCAGCCAGAGCCAAAACCCCAAGAGAAATTCTCGCAACATAATGCCCCAATCACTCCATAAATTAAAGCTCCAGGCTGTCGTTTTACCTCCGAACACCGACATCATCAAGCTCGCCATTTCCCTCAATAAAATAAATACAGTTTTGTCCAAAGTAGCCGTACAAGAACAATAAATGCCAAAGCAGTAAGAATATGAAGCACTGTATAGCTCCCTGTCTATGAAAGAAAATAATATTACAGCGTTATGTTAGGGGAACTGATGTAGGTGAAGATAGACACAAAATGCTGGAGTAAACATAGAAACATAGAAATTAGGTGCAGGAGTAGGCCATTCGGCCCTTCGAGCCTGCACCGCCATTTAATATGATCATGGCTAATCATCCAACTCAGTATCCCATACCTGCCTTCTCTCCATACCCCCTGATCCCCTTAGCCACAAGGGCCACCTAACTCCCTCTTAAATATAGCCAATGAAATGGCCTCAACTACCCTCTGTGGCAGAGAGTTCCAGAGATTCACCACTCTCTGTGTGAAAAAAGTTCTCCTCATCTCGGTTTTAAAGGATTTCCCCCTTATCCTTAAGCTCTGACCCCTTGTCCTGGACTTCCCCAACATCGGATTACAATCTTCCTGCATCTAGCCTGTCCAACCCCTTAAGAATTTTGTAAGTTTCTCAACGGGACAGGCAGCATCTCTGGAGAGAAGGTATGGGTGACATTTTGGGTCACTCATTCTCTCATTCCAGAGATGCTGCCTGTCCCGCTGAGTTAATCCAGCATTTTGTGTCTATCTTCGGTTTAAATCGGCATCTGCAGTTCCTTCCTACAACAACAGATGCAGGTGGCTGGATGACAAGGATAGTTTCCATCAAAGTCTTCTGAGACACAGGACATTGGCCTGGTGAAAATCCCACCATTCATCACTATCGTCCACTTGCCAAGGAAAATCCCTCCCCCCCCCCCCCCCTCTCTCTCAACATCATCGACCATGTTTCACCTTCTGCTTGTGTGGATCCCAGTAATACATGAGTGTGTTAAAATGTCTTCAGTTCAAACAAACTCATTAAAAATAAAATTAAGCTTTGGTGACTTTAATGCAACTGTGGTTTGAGAAACACAAAGACTGAGTAAGAACCTACTCCGACCCAGACCAAAATAACTCTGGTTTCTTGCTCCGACTTGTGGCCTTTAGTGCTTTAAGGTTGATCACGGGGGAAGAACTACATTTCACCAGTCTAGTCCCCGCAGCTTTGCCAATTTAACTGAAGATAGACACCGAATGCTGGAGTAACTCAGCGGGTCAGGCAGCATCTCTGGAGAGAAGGGGAATGAATGGGTGACGTTTCGGGTTGGACTTGCTAATTTTACAGTTCTCCTTGCAATCCCTGTCCAGAGTTAAATAGGGCTACACTGTGCTGGTGCATTCACTGTACAAAAGGCTCAGAGGAATGGGCGGCACTGTGGTGACAGACTGCTGGAGTAACTCAGCGGGGCCAGGCATCATCTCTGGACAACGTGGATAGGCGGTGGCGTCACGCCGGCGCGGTGGTAGAACATCTACCTCACAGCGCCAGAGACCCGGGTTCGATCCCGACCACGGGCGCTGTCTGTGCGGAGTTTGCACGTTCTCCCCGTGACCTGCGTGCGTGGGTTTTCTCCGGGTGCTCCGGTTTCCTCCCACACTCCAAAGGCGTGCAGGTTTGTGGGTTAACAGGCTTGGGTGAAATTGTAAAATTGTAAAATTGTCTCTAACGTGTGTAGGACAGGGCTAGTGTGGGAGGGGGGGTCTCGCTGGTTGGCGCGGACTCGGTGGGCCGGTGGCCTGTTTCCGCGCTGTATCTCTAAAGTCTGAAGTAAAGAATCAGTAAGAAGTCAATATTCGGAGGGGGCGCTTCAGCCATTGTGGGTGCAGGACAATGGGCCGGAGGGGGAAATGTCCCCATGTACATTTTGCGATGACCTTTTAAGAAAGAAGCGTGTCAGAGGTTATGGGGAGAAGGCAGGAGAATGGGGTTGGGAGAGGGAGGTAGATCAGCCGTGATTGAATGGGAGAATAGACTTGATGTTCAAGAACTGCAGATGCTGGAAAATCGAATGCATTTCGTTGTCTCTGTACTGTACACTGACAATGACAATTAAAATTGAATCTGAATCCGAATCCGAAGGTAGACCAAAATGCTGGAGAAACTCAGTGGGTGAGGCAGCATCTATGGAGCGAAGGAATAGGTGACGTTTCGGGTCAAGTTCCTTGCAGGTGAGGTGGCATCTATGGAGCAAAGGAATAGGTGACGTTTTGGGTCGAGATTCTTGCAGGTGAGGTGGCATCTATGGAGCAAAGGAATAGGTGACGTTTCGGGTCGAGACCCGCAAGGGTCTCGACCCGAAACGTCACCTATTCCTTCGCTCCATAGATGCTGCCTCACCCGCTGAGTTTCTCCAGAATAGACTTGATGGGCTGAATGGCCTAATTGTGCTCCTATCCTTTTTGAGAATGAGATATTCTCTTATGAGAATAGAATTAGCTTTGTCACGAGATGCACAAAGAGAAATGAGGAAACCCACACTGTCGTTTATTTAAAATGTTAAGGATTAAACTCAGAGACTTCTCCAGCTGCAGAGCTATTAAGAAGGAATACTTTGAACAGAAAACTGTGATTAAAAATTCAGGTATTATTGAACCTACTTTGTTTTGAAGAGGCCACACCGATTAAATCGCTAGTTGCCTAGACTCTTTCTTGATTAGTACGAGTATCAGGGGTTATGGGGAGAAGGCAGGAGAATGGGGCTGAGAGGGAGAGATAGACCAGCCATGATTGAACGGCGGAGTAGACTTGATGGGCCGAATGGCCTAATCTCACTGTGGCCTTAGATTTGCTGCTTAGTGAATGTGATTTCACTTCAGTTGTTGCACCAGACCTGTTCGCTGAGAAACACAATATTGCCCTGGTTTTGACTGCAAGACTAGGGTAGAGGAAGCTAGAGGGATCTCTCCGTGTTTTTCCTCAAGAAACCAGGCGTTAATTTGGTCTGATCTGAACTAAAACTTTCATCACACACATGGCTGAAGAGACCCCGTGGGTGGGGGGGTGGGGTGGGGTGGAGTGGGGTGGGGGAGGGGGGGGGGGGGGGGGGGGGGGGAGGTGTGGTGGTCAGCCAGGCACCCAGGACTGGTTGCTGGTCTGTGGGGCGGTGGGGAGGGAGGAGACCATGTTAATGCCAGCGGTCTGGGTGGGCAAGGCACAGTCAAAGTTGAAGTCCAGCTCTTCGTTCTCCATGAACTCGTTGAGGATGATGGACTCCACGTCGCAGTCGAGGCTGCCGTGGAACATGTCCAGGTCCAGGTCGGCGGGGAACCTGTCGTGGCCGGCGGTGGGCAGGTGGTGATGCGCCGCGTGGCAGTGGACCAGCCGTGAGTCCGTGCCGTCCATCTGCAGGCCGTGGCCGGCGAGCGAGTGGAGCTGGCTGTGGAGGTGGTGGGGAGTGATGGAGAGGTGGCCAGTGTCGGCGTGCATGTGCATGAGGCCGGTGGGGCTGCCGCTGCTGCTGGCTAAGGCACCGTTACTGAGAGGGGGGGCAGCGCTGGGCGCCGCCAACGGCCGGTGGAAGGGGTCGCCGTTGATCAACCGCGGCGACTGGCCGTTGAATGGCGAGAGAGACGACTCTCCTCCACACATCAACATGTGTCTCTGGGCTTGAGGCATCAGCGGGTCGGACTGGCTCATCATCACCTCCTTGTGCCTCAGTGACTCTGGGCTCAGGAGATCCTGCAACATGCGGTTGCCGTAGTGATTGATGGTGGAGAAGGTGACCTGTTTGTTCTCCTGGATTGTCTGCATGGGCGAGTGTCTGAGCACAGTGATGGCAGCCGGGCTGTAGAGGGCCGGGCTGTAGCCTCCGGCCACCGCCGGACACTTGGACCCAAAGGAGAAGCTGGAACTCCGGGAGCGGAGGCAGGGAGCGGGGATGTGCTGGGCCGGGCTCATGTTGTACTTGTCCTGTAACTCCTCCAGCAGGTTCTCAGTCAACGCCTCGTTCAGGTTGATGGTTCCGGCCATGTCGGCCAGCCTGGGCAGTTCGGCCGAGCAGTTGTGTGTTGTGGCCACAGAGGGGGACAAGGTGCTGGAGGGGCTGGGGTAGAGGAGCGGGGAGGAGGGGGTCTCCTCCTCATCATCCTCCAGCTCATCCATCTCCGAGTTGGCCATGATGGGCGAGAGGCGGCCACTCAGGGTGCTGGCCCCAGAGTTGGCCCTGGACCGGAACTCAGTCCACACATCAAACTCGTCGCTGGCGTGCAGCGAGGCGGGGCTGCCAGACCACTTGGCCAGCTGGCCCGAGGGGCTACTGCCTTCGCTGCCCTCCTGCCCTGCCTGCAGGCTGGCCTTCTTCTTGCTCGCCCCCCGCTTGCTCTTCAGGAACTTGCTGCTGCTGCTGCTGTCCATAGAGGCGGCACGTCTCCGCGGTGACTTGCCGCTCTTGCTCACGTCCGGGTTCAACATCCACCACGAGCTCTTGCCCGTCCCCTCGTTCTGCACTCGGATGAAACGGCTGTGGAGCGACAGGTTGTGCCTGATGGAGTTCTGTAAAAACCACACACAAAGAGAGAGAGAGACGGCAGGTGAGACAGAGGGCAACATCGGCACAGACTACACACAACCCCCTGTCCCACTGTACGAGTTCATTCCAAGAGCTCTCTCCCAGAGTTTGCCCCTGATTCGAACGGGGAGATTTACGGTAATGGCCACTCGTCGGTACTCGGGGCTCTCGTGGACATTTTTCAACGCGTTGAAAAATCTTCACGAGTCTTCCCGTGCTTACCTGCCGTTAGCGAGTCTCCCCGAGTACCTGCCGTTAGCGTTACAAGCCGCTAAGAGACGTCCCCGAGCTCCGACGTACCCGCTACGTTCATTCTCCGTGCTTGCCACGAGTTTGATTTTTTTTAAACTCGGGAGAGCTCTTGGAATGAACTCGTACAGTGGGGCAAGGCGAGCCTTGCCCCACTGTACGAGTTCATTCCAAGAGCTCTCCCGAGCTTCACACCAGCACCAGCTTTAAAACCGCACTTCATCAACAACTGCCATCTATCTCATTGGAGACCCCCCCCACCCCAGACAATCTTTAATCAGACACAGGCAGAGATAGATGGATCCACAATTACAATTAGTTTACAAAGTGCAAGTGAAATGAATTTGCCAGCAACGGTACAATGAAACACACAAGCACACAATAAAAATTTACATAAACATCCACCACAGCATTCCTCACTGTGATGGAAGGCACAACATTAGGCCATAGAGGGAGTGCAGAGAAGGTTCACCAGACTGATTCCTGGGATGTCAGGACTGTCTTATGAAGAAAGACTGGGTAGACTTGGTTTATACTCTCTAGAATTTAGAAGATTGAGAGGGGATCTTATAGAAACTTACAAAATTCTTAAGGGGTTGGACAGGCTAGATGCATGAAGATTGTTCCCGATGTTAGGGAAGTCCAGGACAAGGGGTCACAGCTTAAGGATAAAGGGGAAATCCTTTAAAACCGAGATGAGAAGAACTTTTTTTCACTCAGAGAGTGGTGAATCTCTGGAACTCTCTGCCACAGAGGGTAGTTGAGGCCAGTTCATTGGCTATATTTAAGAGGGAGTTAGATGTGGCCCTTGTGGCTAAGGGGATCAGGGGGTATGGAGAGAAGGCAGGTACGGGATACTGAGTTGGATGATCAGCCATGATCATATAGAATGGCGGTGCAGGCTCGAAGGGCCGAATGGCGTACTCCTGCACCTAATTTCTATGTTTCTATGTTTCTAGGCCAGCCCTGGATTAGTGCGGGTGTCAGAGGTTATGGGGGAGAAGGCAGGAAAATGGGGTTTGGAGGGAGAGATAGATCAGACATGATTGAATGGCGGAGTAGACTTGATGGGCCGAATGGCCTAATTCTGCTCCTATCCCTTATGGCCTTTACTGGACTTGACCTTGCACTAAACGATATTCCCTTCACCCTGTGGATGGCTCGATTGTGATCACGTTTCGTCTTTCCGTTGACTGGTTAGCGCGCAATGAAAGCTTTTCGCTAATCCTCGATACACACGTGACAACGAACTAAACTGGACTAAACTAAAATAAACTATTTTTTATCACTTTTCATGCGTTCTAAACTCTGCAATAACAATGCAAGCCTTTCTTCATTTGAAGAAAAAGGATCTCTTCATTAAGCGGCTAATTCAAGAATCTTTTGTGCCTTTGCTTCGACAGAACATTAGGCATCGGACCAACTCCAGACTGAGAAAGGCTCCACTTTAAACTTTTATTTCCTTTCAAGAACTCCATCCCCCACGAGGTTGTGAGTTATCTAAGCCCGCCCGCCCGCGTGTCTGTTTGCGGAGGTGGTTTCCAAATCTCCTCTTGTTTGTGACCTTTGTTCCACTTCCCGGCAGGCAGCGTCATTCACTGCCAGCTGAGAGAGGTTTCTTTTTTGTTGGGCCCAGGGTCCCATTGCACAGTCCGAAGATAGGCACAAAAAGCTGGAGTAACTCAGCGGGACGGGCAGCATCTCTGGAGAGAAGGAATGGGCGACGTTTTGGGTCGAGACCTTTCTTCCCCATTGTACACTCATTGGAAAGCAGAGAACAACGAGATGTCAGATGGGGGGAAGATAGAAACATAGAAACATAGAAAATAGGTGCAGGAGTAGAGGCCATTCGGCCCTTCGAGCCTGCACCGCCATTCAATATGATCATGGCTGATCATCCAACTCAGTATCCTGTTCCTGCCTTCTCTCCATACCCCCCCCCTGATCCCTTTAGCCACAAGGGCCACATCTAACTCCCTCTTAAATATAGCCAATGAACTGTGGCCTCAACTGCCTTCTGCGGCAGAGAATTCCAGAGATTTACCACTCTCTGTGTGAAAAAACAGCGTAGTCAGGGGATATGGGGAGAAGGCAGGAACGGGATACTGATTGGGGATGATCAGCCATGATCACATTGAATGGCGGTGCTGGCTCGAAGGACCGAATGGCCTACTCCTGCACCTTTTATCTATTGTCTAAGATGGTCAGGAATTCCTGAGCGATTTGGGATTGGGGCCATGGAGAGACAAAGGCATTGAACGACACAGAAACAGGTCTCGGCCCGAAATGTCACCTATTCCTTCGCTCCATAGATGCTGCTGTGCCCGCTGAGTTCCTCCAGCATTTTCATCTACCTTTGATTTTTCCAGCATCTGCAGTTCTTTCGTAAATGTCTTAGAATTTGTAGTGTGTAGGAATGAACTGGTTTACCCCGAAGCTGGAGTAACTCAGCGGGACGGGCAGCATCTCTGGAGAGAAGGAATGGGCGATGTTTTTCCGGTCAAGACCCTTCCTCAGACTGAGAGTCTGGGGGAGGGGGAGATACAGAGATAAGGAAGTGCGAGGTGTGAGAAGGACACATCAAAGGGGATGCAGATCAAGGAAAATGTAGAATAGATCGGGGAAGGTAACAACAAAGTAAACAGAGATAAAATCTTTGGTTTAAACTTGCGTTTATCCTCGGTTTAAACCAGCATCTGCGGTTCCTTCCTACACGCTCCATCAATATAGTGTGCCATGCAAACTGTCTAAGGGAGGTACTGTGGTGCAATGGCTGAGTTGCTGCCTTACGATGCCAGAGGGATATGGGCCCAACACAGGCAGGTGGGACTAGTGTAGATGGGGCATGTTGGCCGGCGTGGACAAGTTGGGCCGAAGGGCCTGTATCCCTGCCATGACTTCTTAAGGGGTTGGACAGGCTAGATGCAGGAAGATTGTTCCCGATGTTGGGGAAGTCCAGGACAAGGGGTCACACAGTTTAAGGATAAGGGGGAAATCCTTTAAGACCGAGATGAGAAAAACATTTTTCACACAGAGAGTGGTGAATCTCTGGAACTCTCTGCCACAGAGGGAAGTTGAGGCCACACAGTTCATTGGCTATATTTAAGAGGGAGTTAGATGTGGCCCTTGTGGCTAAATAATCAGGGGGTATGGAGAGAAGGCAGGAATGGGATACTGAGTTGGATGATCAGCCATGATCATATTGAATGGCGGTGCAGGCTCGAAGGGCCAAATGGCCTACTCCTGCACCTATTTTCTATGTATCTATGTTGGGTCGAAGGGCCTGTTTCCACGCTGTATCATTCTAACTAGTGCAGAGTGGATCTACAATCCACTATTAGATCCTGCACAGGTGATCTATTTCAGTGGTGTTGTGTAAGGAATAGATATTTGCCGGGATATCCAATATCCTCTTTAAAAGACCGACAAGTGATCTTTGGCATCAGTTTGATGGATGTCAAAGATCACGTGTCAGCAAAACGATCGGATTTTTCCCCTATCGAGGACAGGGAAGCTTAGGTTTGCATTGAGACATGATATAGACTAGCTGAAACTGGCGAGGTGGACATTGGGAATTGTCCCTGGTGTGTGTGTGTGTGTGTAGGACAGTGTAAAGAGCATGTCCCACCTGCCGATTTTTTCGGCGACTGCCGGCATCGTATCAGGGTCGGCAAAAGATTTTGAACATTTCAAAATCCAGCGGTGACAAAAAAAATGTCGCGACGCTTGAAAAAACACCGCGCGTAAATACGTGGTCACGCCGCGGATTTTTCGGTGACCTGACACGTCGGTCAATGATGCCGGCAGTCGCCGAGAAAATCGCCAAGTGGGACAGGCCCTTTAAAGTGTGGCGGGGCAGACTCGGTGGGCCATAGGGCATGTTTCCGCGCTGTATCTCTAAAACTCAGCTGAATTAATCCCAAAGATGAGAGGTGGTTCATTTTGGAAAGTAAACGATAAAATACTAAAAGAGATAGACACAGAGTGCTGGAGTAACTCAGCGGGTCAGGCAGCATCTGTGGAGAACATGGATAGGTGACGTTTCACAGAGTGCTGGAGTAACTCAGCGGGTCAGGCAGCATCTGTGGAGAACATGGATAGGTGACGTTTCACAGAGTGCTGGAGTAACTCAGCGGGTCAGGCAGCATCTGTGGAGAACATGGATAGGTGACGTTTCACAGAGTGCTGGAGTAACTCAGCGGGTCAGGCAGCATCTATGGAGCTAATGAAATAGGCAATGTTTTGGGCCGAAACCCGTAAGGGTTTCGGCCCGAAACGTTGCCTATTTCCAGAGGGATTTCGGCCCGAAAAGTTGCCTATTTCCTTAGCTCCATAGATGCTGCTGCACCATAACTCAGCGGGTCAGGCAGCATCTGTGGAGAACATGGATATGTGACGTTTCACAGAGTGCTGGAATAACTCAGCGGGTCAGGCAGCATCTGTGGAGAACATGGATAGGTGACGTTTTGGGTCCAGGATGCTTCTTCAGCCTGAAGAACGGTCCTGAACCGAAATGTCACACCTCAATCTGAGACGTCACCTATCCATGTTCTTCAGAGATGCTGCCTGACCCTCTGAGTTACTCCAGCACTCTGTGTCTTTTTTTTGGTAAACCAGCACCTGCAGTGTCTTCCTTGTATCTACATAACGTCACATATTCCTTTTCACCACAGATGCTGCCTGACCCGTTGAGTTATTCCAGCACTTGCTTCAGTATAAACCAACATCTACAGTTCCTTCCTCCACATCTTGTCCACATTTAGTCTCCAGTTGGGGCCTCCAACCTCAGGAAGGCGACTTGAATTCATCATCTTCTCACGAGGAGCCAAGATCCTCTGACCCATGACTAACGCCAGCCCCCCAAAACACAAGTGATTAGGTGCAAGATCCCAGATGAAAAGGGTGGACATCCGTGGTCACCCGCGGCCTGCGAGGACTCTGTGTTCCAGTCGAAGAGTTTGGCGAGTGAGTTGAAGAGTTCAGGGTGAGGAGCACATCGCTGACTCACAAGTGCTATTTGCATCACAATGGCCAAGGAAGGCAAAGGGATGGTATTAAAAACGACATCACAACAGCCACAGAGTGCTGGAGTAGTCAGCGGGTCAGGCAGCATCTGTGGAGAACATGGATAGGTGACGTTTCACAGAGTGCTGGAGTAACTCAGCAGCGGGCAGCAGCATCTGTGGAGAACATGGATAGGTGACGTTTCACAGAGTGCTGGAGTAACTCAGTGGGTCAGCAGCATCTGTGGAGAACATGGATAGGTGACGTTTGGGTCAGAGTGTGGAGAACATGAGTAACGTTTCACAGAGTGCCGGGTAACTCAGGGGTCAGGCAGCATCTATGGAGCTAAGGAAATAGGCAACGTTTCGGGCCGAAACCCATAAGGGTTTCGGCCCGAAACGTTGCCTATTTCCAGAAGGATTTCGGCCCGAAAAGTTGCCTATTTCCTTAGCTCCATAGATGCTGCTGCACCATAACTCAGCGGGTCAGGCAGCATCTGTGGAGAACATGGATAGGTGGCGTTTCACAGAGTGCTGGAGTAACTCAGCGGGTCAGGCAGCATCTGTGGGGAACATGGATAGGTGACGTTTTGGACTGGACCCATCTTTGGAAGATTTTAGTTGACTTTAGTTTAGAGATACAGCGCAGGCCCTTCGGCCCACCAAGTCCGTGCCGGCCAGCGATCCCCGCATACTAACACTATCCTACACACACTGGGGACAATTTACATTTACACCAAGTCAATTAACCTACAAACCTGTACACGTTTGGAGTGAGGGAGGAAAATCCCGGAGGAAACTCACGCGGGTCGGGGGGGGGAGAACGTACAAACGTTATACAGTCAGAATCGGTAGTCAGGATGGAACCCAGGTCTCTGGCACTGTGAGGCAGCAACTCTACCGCTGTGCCACCACCATGCCACTATGTGCTGGAATAACTCAGCGGGTCGAGACCCTTCTTCATGCTGAGGGTTAGGCAGGAGGGAAACTAGAGGAATGAAAAGGTTCAGAACAAATCGGAGCGAGCAATGGACCAAATGTGGAGCCCACAATGGTCCATTGTTGTATCCTTGGCCTGACTTTGCTGCACTGAACCTTACTCCCTTATCCTGTATCTGTACACTGTGGACGGCTCGAGTGTAATCATGTATTGTCTTTCCGCTGACTGGTTAGCACGCAACAAAAGCTTTTCACTGTACCTCGACACACGTGACAATAAACTAAACTGAACTGGTGGGTATATTAGTTGCATCCTGTTAGCTTGTGAAGACAGACACTCTCAAGGCACTCGATACCAGAAAGGACCTGGGGCCAGACTCACTGAATGGTAAGGAGTGTTTAAGAAGGAACTGCAGATGCTGGAAAAATCGAAGGTCGATAAAAATGATGTAGAAACTCAGCGGGTGAGGCAGCATCTATGGAGCGAAGGAATAGGTGACGTTTCGGGTCGAGACCCTTCTTCAGACTGATGTGGGGGTGGGGAGGGGCGGGAAGAAGTAAGGAAGAGGCGGAGACAGAGGGCTGTGGGAGAGATGGGAAGGAGGGAGAAAGCAAGGAGAAGTCAAATTGGAGAAGTCAATGTTCATACTGCAGGGGTGTAAACTACCCAAGCAAAATATGAGGTGCTGCTCCTCCAATTTGCGGTGGGACTCACTCTGGCCATGGAGGAGGCCCAGGACAGAGAGGTCGGATTCGGAATGGGAGGGGGAGTTGAGGTGCTGAGCCATCAGGTCGGAGTTTGCAAACCGTGCGGAGGTGGTCCCTTGGGCCATGAACCCAGGACTAGTCAGTAAGTTACTGCTTTCAAGGAAGAAAAGTGGAGTGGATTAAAAAACGCCAGTGTCCAGCACATTCCTGAGAGGCACTTGGATGCAGAGGCCGATTTAAGACACACAGCCCCTCTACAGTCAAAGATTCCAAAATAACTCCCAAAGGAGCACGTGTGCATTCCCTTCCAAGAAATAAGTCCACTTTTGCAGAAATACTCATTTCAAACTGACATGTGATCAGACGATGGTATGCAGAGTACGAGTTTATAGAGATACAGCGCGGAAACAGGCCCTTCGGCCCACCGAGTCTATACCGACCAGTGATCCCCTACACACTATCCTACACACACCAGGGACCATTTATTTATAGTTGCACCAAGCCAATTAACCTAGCCAGCAGGTCTTTGGAGTGTGGGAGGAAACTGGGAGGATATTTCACACAGAGAGTGGTGAATCTGTGGAATTCTCTGCCACAGAAGGTATTTGAGGCCACACAGTTCATTGGCTATATTTAAGAGGGAGTTAGATGTGGCCCTTGTGGCTAAAGGTATGGAGAGAAGGCAGGTACGGGATACTGAGTTGGATGATCAGCCATGATCATATTGATCATTGCCACTTTCATTTCACTGCACATCTCGTATGTGTAGGTGACAAATAAACTTGACTTGACTTGACTTGACTTGATTGAATGGCGGATGGTGCAGGCTCGAAGGGCCGAATGGCCTCTACTCCTGCACCTATTTTCTACGTTTCTATGGAGCACCAGTGAAAACCCTTGCAGGTCAAGTCAAGTCAAGTCAAGTCAAGTTTATTTGTCACATACACATACGAGATGTGCAGTGAAATGAAAAGTGGCAATGCTCGTGGTCTTTTGTGCAAAAAGACAAACAACCTATAAACACAAACGCGTACAAACTCCGTACAGACAGCGCCCGTAGTCAGGATCGAACCCGGGTCTCTGGCGCTGTGAGGCAGCAACTCTTCCACTGCACCACCATGCCGCCAAATGACTGAACTTGAAGAGAGGTGTAATTAGCAAGTGCTCTGCGGAGGAGAGGAATTAGCTCAGATTCTGCTCATCTCTGACTGATGTTAATTCCATACCGTGGGTGAAGCGTTTAGTCTGTTAATTTAAGTGTCACACCATCACC